>NC_046154.1:270589649-270832149 GCF_011064425.1 Rattus rattus | reverse complement strand
GACAGCATTCCTGATGATAACACCCCAAGGTTGTTCTCTTGCCTACATATGCACCCCCACACCCGCGTGAACCTACCTGTGTGAACACACAGGCTCACACACACTCTTAACACTAGGCAGGGATGCTTCCAGCGGATAAGCCTAACCAAGGGCTGTTCTTTGAAGGGAGAGGAGACGTCGTTGGAATCAGACATGAGAACTGGTCCAGTTCCTCCCCTGGCCTGTCTGTGAAGGCTTCTCACACACCACCAGCCAACTCTCTCACAGTCTACACTGGGACAGAGGACGCTTGTTACCAAGCAGTTCCTTTGGGGTTGAAATTCCACTTCAGGTCTCAGCACCTACAGCCATTTTTCTTCCTTGTTTATGTTTCCTGTGGAAAGTCTGAAGAAAAAAAAAAAAAAAACTCCATGGAGCATCTTTCAAGGTTGCATTTGGAAGGGAGAAAATAGGCCCCTTCTCTGCTGGACAAACACCCCAGACATTGGTGCTTTCAGAACTCAAACACAAGCTGGTTTTCAAAGCCTCCGGCCAGGCCTCCCAGGCTCCACAGAGCTGGTGAAGGGGACAAGCTAGACACAGCCACCTGGGCTGGGGAGTTTGCTTTGGGATCAGGACTTGGAATTTGTGAATTTTCTACTTCAAGCACATCCAGACCTGTGGCCCTCACTCTCTCCTGTGCAAGCTCACCCAGCCAGTGTGGCTTCTGCTTCCTGGGCTGGAGGGGGGAGAGAGCCCTGGGCCTCAGGTGACCCCTTCCCTGCCCCACATAGTTCCTGATGGGAGATTTGGCAGAAAGGTTGTGTTAGACAAAGATGGCCTCGGGGAATCTGGTTCCTCTCTCTGAGATGCAGAGGATAGAGGGTGGGGGTCAGCGGGAAAGAGGGGATGTGTGTCTGAACTTGCTCGGTTTCCAGCTTCAGAAAGTCACAGAGGAGCTGCTAGGCTCAGGAAGGTAGCTAACTCACTGCGGGCTGGCTCGGCCCTTTCAGCGCAATCTGGCATGTTCGGTCCTGCCCACCCTCTCCCCTCCCTCTCCCTCCTCCCCCACCCCTCCATCTTTCATGAGAGAATAATATAATACGTTCCCCAGTACCCATCACTCACTAGCTTTAACACAAGGCCAGAGCTATTTCATCTACAGCTGAACTCTGTGTCCCACCTTTGGCTCCCCTCCCTCAAATCCTTGGGTCACCCTCATTCCCTCACAGACGCTCAGTTTTCAAGTCGGATTGGACTCGGGGACATCGAGGAATCTCTGGTCTCCGGGCCTTCCTGTAAGTTGTCAGTGACAGCCAGGCACAGACTCCTGACACATTAGAGGCTCTCCAGCTGCACCCCTGTGCTGGTCCGCTGGTTTTTGCCTATATAGATCAATCTTTTGGAGGAAGTTTTTTTAAAAATTGGATATCTCTTTATTTACATTTCAAATGTTATCCCCTTTCCCGATTTCCCCTCCAGAAACCCGCTATCTCACCCAGCCTCTATGAGGGTGCTCACCCACCCACTCACCCACTCCCTCCCACCTCCTGGCCCTGACATTCCCCTACACTGGGGCATTGAGTCTTCCCAGGACCAAGGGCCTCTCCTCCCTTCGATGTCTGACAAGGCCATCCTCTGCTTCGTATGCGGCTGGAGCCATGGGTCACTCCATGTGTACTCTTAGGATGGTGGTTTAGTCCCTGGGAGCTCTGGTTGGTTGATATTGTTGTTATTCTTATGGGGTTGCAAACCCCTTCAGCTTCTTCAGTCCTTTCTCTAACTCCTCCATTGGGGACCCCGTTCTCAGTTCAATGGTTAGCTGCGAGCATCTTCATCACTATCAGTAAGGCTCTGGCAGAGCCTCTCAGGAGACAGCTATATCAAGCTCCTGTCAGCAAGCACTTCTTGGCGTCAGCCATAGTGTCTGGGTTTGGTGGCTGTATATGGGATGGCTTCCCATATGTGGCAGTCTCTGGATGGCCTTTCCTTCAAACTCTGCTCCACACTTTGTCTCCATATTTCCTTCTGTGAGTATATTTGTTCCCCCTTCTAAGAAGGACTGAAGCATCCACACTTTATTCTTCCTTCTTCTTGGGTTTCATGTTGTCTGTGAATTGTGTCTTGGGTATTCCGAGCTTTGGGGCTAATATTCACTTATCAGCGAGTGCATACCATGTATGTTCTTTTGTGATTGGGTTACCTCACTCAGGATGATGTTTTCTAGCTCCATTCATTTGCCTAAGAATTTCATGAAGCCATTGTTTTTAATAGCTGAGTAGTACTCCATTGTGTAGATGTACCACATTTTCTGTATCCATTCCTCTGTTGAAGGGCATCTGGGTTTTTCCCAGCTTCTGCCTATTATAAATAAGGTTTCTATGAACATAGTGGAGCATGGGTCCTTGTTGTATGTTGGAGCATCTTTTGGGTGTGTGCCCAGGAGTTACCACTCCTCAGGTAGTACCTGGGTCCTCAGGTAGTGCAATGTCCAATTCTCTGAGGAACCTCCAGACTGATTTCCACAGTGGTTGTACCAGCTTGCAATCCCACCAACAATGGAGGAGTATTCCTCTTTCTCCACATCCTCGCCAGCATCTGCTGTCACCTGAGTTTTTGATCTTAGCCACTCTGACTGGTGTGAGGTGGAATCTCAGGGTTGTTTTGATTTGCATTTCCCCGATGACTAAGGATGTTGAGCATTTCTTTAGGTGTTTTTCAGCCATTCAATATTTCTCAGCTGAGAATTCTTTGTTTATCTCTGAACCCTATTTTTTTAATAGGATTATTTGATTCTCTGGAGTCTAACTTCTTGAGTTCTTTGTATATATTGGATATTAGTCTCTATGGGATGTAGTATTGGTAAAGATCTTTTCCCAATCTGTTGGTTGCTGTTAGGCTTCTCTTTAATCTGTTTACGTTTCCTGTTTACACTTCCTGGCCCCCCTTTTCTCTTCCAACTGTATCTTTTGTGTTTTTCCTTGTTCAACCTGCTCCCTTTCATTATAGATCTGCATAAGAATGGCCACTAATAACCAAGTAACACAGTCAGTACTAGACAGTTTAGAAATTTCCTGGGCCAAAGCTGCTAAAATCATAACTCTTCAGTTGATCCTCAGGCAGATTTTTTGGACAAAGACAGAAAGCAGCCACCTTCTTTGCCCAGGCATCACAAGAATGGTCTTTAGGCTACACACTAACATTCTCCTTTGAAAACCTTGAACCAGGTCCCCACAGTTCAAACCACCCTCCATCAGCAGGAAGCAGGAAGCAGGAAGAGAAGTGGGCCAGGTCTGAGCATCTGAAACCTCAAAGCCTGTCCCCAGTGACATGCTTCCTCTTAACAAGACCACACCTACGAATAGTGTCACCCTCTTTGGGTCTGTGGGGGCCATTTTGATTCATACCACTACAACGAGTTATATGTTTTCTGCTTCTGTTTTTGTTTTTTCTATTTATTTTTGAGACTGGGTTTCACCATGTATCCCTGGCTGTCCTGGAACTCACCTGCCTCTGCCTGGAATTAATGCCCAGCTCTGTTTTTCTTTTGAGAAGAGTTACCAGGGGACAAACTTTTAGATGCATGAAAGGGGCTCTTTGGAGACAATGGGGCAGCAACAAGACCTGAATACCCAACAGCTGTCCCATCCCACTGCCCCAGACTCAAGGACAAGCCTGTCCTTGAGTAAGACATTCGAAGAAAAAGAGTTATGACTTTTGCGCCTGGATGCATTGGGGAGAGGCAGGACTGATAGGCCCCAAAACAGCTTCGATGACCAGAGTTCTCCCTTTTGAGGCGGGAATGGGAGACATTCTTGTAATGTCCTATAAATTACTGAGTGTGATTTAATGTAAATGTCCTAGAACAACTAGGAGGATAGTAACTCATGCACTTCTCAAGTCATAAGATACCGTCAATTGTGTGCAGGTCAAAAGTTGAAATTTTAGCCAGGTGTGGTTGCCCACACCTAGATCCCAGCCCTCGGGAGGCAGAGGGAGGCAGATCTCTGAGTTGGAAGCCAGACTGGCCTACAGAGTGAGTTCTAGGACAGCCAGGGCTACACAGAGAAACCTTATCTTAAAAGTAACCGAAATGGGGGTTGGGGATTTAGCGCAGCGGTAGAGCGCTTGCCTAGCGAGCGCAAGGCCCTGGGTTCAGTCCCCAGCTCCAAAAAAAAAAAAAAAGAAAAAAGAAAAAAAAAAAAAAGTAATCGAAATGGGGATTGGGGATTTGGCTCAGTGGTAGAGCGCTTGCCTAGCAAGCACAAGGCCCTGGGTTCGATCTCCAGCTCCGAAAAAAAGAATAGAAAAAAAAAAAAGTAACCGAAATGAATAAACAATAAATAAATATTGAAATGTAAATAAAAAACTGGAAAGAAATCTAAAGGCAAGAGAGAAGAATCTTGAAATTATGTAAAAGAAGCCATACACCATAAAATAAATTTGAAACATGTGGCTGTAAGAGGCACTTTAGTGGGAACTCTGTAGATGTTGCATGGTCCTGTCGTACAACCCTAGAGGAGGGAGGGTGGGCAGAAATGGCCACCAGGTTACTGGATGGAAAAGCAGGGCATGGCCACACACAGGACCACCAGGCAGGACAGTCGCTGCAGAAGAAGAATGACTTCACCTGTAGCTGCTGGGTTCTGGTTACCCTGTGTCCTAAGGCTGTGCTGTGCCCCACAAGATGCCTATGGGGAAGAAAGCTATGGAGAAGACACAGTGTAGCAAAGCAAGTTTAGAAAGTGTTGCCTGGGTTAACAAGGGACGGAGGCTCCCTGACTTCAAAGGCAGTGCAGGTCAGCGGCCCAGCTTGGCAGCCGGTCTGTCCCTGGATCTCAGCTCCCTGCTGCACCACTGTCTCTGTTTTGTTGGCAGCAACTACGCCATATTTAGAGGATATCGTGAAGTTTATCGAACTTTCAGATGTCTTTGGTTCTTTGACTGTGCAGCCATGTGCACATAACCCATGAATGTGCTGTGCCACGAGTTAGAACTCTCCCCTTCTCCGAAGTACTTGAGGCTGACAAAAGAGAAAGAGGTGGACAAGGCACTCATGTTCTCTTTTCCTTCCGACACCAGTGTCACCTGGTCAAGTCTGTTCTTCCTCCCTGGTTGAAAATGCAAATTGATTTCCCTCCCTCCCTCCTTCCTTTCCTTCCATTATGACAGAGTCTCACTTCCCAGGTTGACTTGAACTCTCGATCCCCCTGTCTCAGCCTCATAGGCCCTGGGTTTACAGCCATGTTATCCTGCTGTACTTGGTGCACAGATTCAGCGTTGCATTGTGGTTTTGCATTTAATTTATTGGTT
The DNA here is from genome assembly GCF_011064425.1 of Rattus rattus. Classification (NCBI taxonomy): domain Eukaryota; kingdom Metazoa; phylum Chordata; class Mammalia; order Rodentia; family Muridae; genus Rattus; species Rattus rattus. The sequence continues at coordinate 270,826,857 of NC_046154.1, read as the reverse complement.
TGTTTGTTTGTTTGTTTACACAGGGAGTCTTACTTAGGGGGTTTTACTGCTGCGAGCAGACGCCATGACCAAGACAACTCTTATAAAGGACAACATTTAATTGGGGCTGGCTTACAGGTTCAGAGGTTCAGTCCATTGTCATCAAGGCAGGAGCATGGCAGCATCCAGGCAGGCATGGTGCAGGAGGAGCTTTGAGTTCTACATCTTCATCTGAAGGCCTCTAGAAAAAGTGGTTAGAAAGGTCTCATTGCCCGCTGCTACAGTGACACACACCCTCCAACATGGCCACACCTCCTAATAGTGCCACTCCCAGGGCCAAGCATATTCAAACCACTACCTAGGATCTCATTGTGTATTATTGATGTCTGTTTAGGCACTCACTATGTAGACCAAGCTGGCCTTAAACTCACAAAGATCGACCTGCCTCTAACCCCTGAGTGCTGGGATTAAAGGCGTGTGACTTTTATTTAATTTTGCAGTGCTGGGAATTGAACCCAGAGCCTCACACATGCCAAACAAGAGTCCCTCAACTGAGCCACATCCTCAACCCTCGGGGTCCAATCAAATTACTGTTAATCTGTTAGCATCAGAAGGCTTAGAAAATAAGATGAACAATATTTATTATATTTCAAATATATGTTAGTATAAGAGATCCACGGTAAAACATCACATTTTTAAATAAAGGTGGGCCGTTATTAATGAGTTTTTCTTGGGTTTAGTACTGACTCAAGGCACCCCCTCCAACCCCCAACCCAGTCTGTAAGTCAAGAGGGTTAAGGCATTTTACTCTCAAGGAGCCGGCTGGGCCCTGGTGTGTTACAGCTTTGAAAGGAAGTGCCATTAAAAATGAGGGGACAGTTAACAAAGTGCTGATTGTGGTACCAGACAGCAGCAGGACCTGGGGGTGGAGCACCACTTCATGGAAAGAAAGAAAAGGGACTGGGCTAAAGCCACTGGTGGAGATAAAGACCTGCTCTCTCTTGCTGTTTCCACCGGGGATAGGTGGCCATCAAGAAGGAAGGAAACAGGGCTGGAGAGATGGCTCAGTGGTTAAGAGCACTGACTGCTCTTCCAGAGATCCTGAGTTCAAATCCCAGCAACCACATGGTGGCTCACAACCATCTGTAATGAGATCTGATGCCCTCTTCTGGTGTGTCTGAAGACAGCTACAGTGTATTCATATACAATAAAATAAAATCTTAAAAAATAAATTTATAAAAAAAATAAATTTATAAAAAAAAGAAGGAAGGAAACAGTGCTCCCTGCCTTTCTTGTCTCTCCTTGGGAGCTGGGCTCAGACCCAGTCAGAGCCCAGAGAGAGAGAGAGAGAGGCTTCCCTCAGGTGTGGCTTGTGGTCCAGAATGCTGGCAACCTGCCCGTGGAGAGCAGGGCAGCAGAGGCATCGTCTTAGGACACAACCAACGACGGCATGTTCTTCTCCCTTACCCCAACACTGGCAAAGCACAATGGTTTGCCCTCTTGTAACCTTCCCGAGGGCTCATCTGTCTTGACCAAGTCCTCGAAGGCGTGTATGAAACAAGTACCCCAGAAGAACTTGGCCACAAAGCTCAAGAAACTCCATAGGCGCAGTAAGACACCTACGCTAAGCTACAGGTGGATGGAACAGTTGGGGAATCCCACTTCCAGAGTAAAGCCCTGTACATCTGCATTGTCTGGACCGAAGATGAACCTGTCAGTCAATCCATGCTCTACTGGCAGCTTGAGCCCTTGGGACACCCTCTCTGCTCACGGGACTCAGTTTCCTCAAAGCTTGTTTCAGACACAAATTTCTCAAGCCCTCACCAGCTCAGGGATGAACACTGGTCCAGGCAAATATAATTCGGCACTAGAAAGCACGCCTGTGCCTCCAAGGCCTGGTTCCGATCAACACCATGGGAGAACCCAGCTCTTCAGGAAAACTCAGCTCTTCGCTCTGGGCCCTTGGACACTTTCTGAGGTGCAGGAGGAGGAGCAGGCAGCCTCCCTCCACCCTGCATGGGAAGAATGGCTCTGTTCATGGGCACTGGCTGCTTGGGGATGCCAGGGTTCTGCAGGCCCCAGAGGGAGGAAGTGAATCAGCCTTCAGTCACCCCAGCTTGTTCAGTACCCTTTCCTGGTGTGGTATTTGGACATGTTTTGTCAAAAACTAATGAACATCTCGCTTAGATACTGGAAACGAACACAGATCCCAGCCAGTTCTTACACTCGTCGAGGGATGAATAAGTCCTGTTGACTTCCCAACTGGCTGGGACCAACAAGTGAATTCAGAGGCGAGGGGGGAAGTCGCTGGTTCTCACATGGCCTCATCCGTTAGAGTAACCCCAACTGGCTGCAGGGCCCAAGAACAACCATTCTTAACCTTGGACACAAGTTGTGCTCTCCTGGGGCCCTTCAGAAATGCTTGTGCCTTGGAGGACCCATCCGAGAAATTCTGGTTTAATGAATCTGGGGTTCAGTTACAGTATACGGATTCTGAAAGCTCTTCCAAGTAGTTCTAGCACACAAACAACCACCCTAGCCCATGCTTAAGTCTTAGTGTGCAAGCGAATGACCCCAGGGCCTTGTTAAATGTACGTTCTGATTTAGTAGGTCCAAAGTGGGGCCAACCATCTTGAGGTAAGGTGATAATCTTGTCTGCAAACCATACCGAGTAGTAGAGCATCTTACATGGCCCAGGATGGTAGCTCTCAACCACGTATGGCTACTTCCAATGAGAAGCAACGGACACTAAGCATGCTTTAAAATCTTATGTTCTCAGTGGTCGTAGCCGCATTCCAGGGGCTCGAGAACACACGCGGCTGGAGTCATCTTACTGGGCAGCACAAAGAGATGTATGTCATCAAAAAGTTCCCTCGGGCTGCCATGCTTTAGAGCAGTGATCCACCTCCTCTTTAATTTTTAGAATTGCATTTATTCATGCAGAAGGACATGCACAGTCCCCGGGTGCATGGGTAGAGGTCAGAAGACAACGTTCGGGAATCCGTTCACTTTTTCTACCAGGTGGGCTCCAGGAATCCAACTGGTCCCCAAGCCTGGTGGCACAAGCTGTTACCCACTGAGATCTCTCCAGCCTGGCACCCTCATCTCCCAGCTCCCACCAGTTGTCTCTCAGACTGTGGGAGGAAGAACTCTTGTTGCAGGGACTCTATAATGGATCTTTCACACTACTCTAAAGTGGCTAGCCTTGTAGTTGATGCTAGCTCCCTGTTAGGGTGTTTGCAAAGAGCTCCTGTCTGCAAAGAGTGCTGTTGGGTAAACACTAGCTAATTAGCAGCTGCTGGCTTAGACAGTAGTTAGCATGCTAATGGAGTTGTACAGGGGGACACAGCTTGGTGGCTGTCTCAGCTTTACATAGGCCAGTGGTGAGGTCACAATGGAGATGCCTATCTTGTCCTGGCAGGTCTGTAGCCCAGGCTACAACTCTCAGGGGGTGTGAGTGGTCTTGTCTGCCAAAGCATCTGCCCATTGTTAGTAACTGAAGGCCCAGGAGGTGGCCGAGATGACGGGTGTAGCCAATTGGAATTTTCTGTGTACCTTGAGGCATTTCTTTTGGACCGTGGAAGGAGGGAGAGGGCTCCTAGCTGGTTGCTCTCCCTCCTTGAGCCAGTGCCGCAGATGCAAGGTGAGTGTGTGGTGAGTCACAGAGACAGTGAGTCCTAAAGTGCAAGGAATGGCCTGGGAGAGCCACACTAGGTAGGAATCACGGCTTTGGCCAAGCGACGACACGGTTGAGCTTCTCCGTGGTTCATTTTGAGTATTTAGTCAAGGGATGACCGAGGAGAGCACAACAAGATCCCATCAGGGTTGTAAAGGCGAAGGAACAGAAAACATAGCGGGTGCCTCTCATCACAAAGCCCCTCGGCAACCTCATTTCATCCATGGGGAATCTGAGGCACAGGAGAAAGCAAGTTGACCAAGATTCCAGGGCGAGTTAGAGTAGAAATAAAAATGGAGTCTTCTCCTCTCCTCTGTGCGCTCTCTCTCTCTCTCTCTCTCTCTCTCTCTCTCTCTCTCTCTCTCTCTCTCCTCTCTCTGTCTTTCCCTTCCTTCCCCTTTCCCTCTCTCCCTCCCCCTCCTTTGAATTATGTCCTCTAAAATTTCTTACCAGACAAAAATCCTTGCAGGTCTCTCTTCCTCACAATGGATCCTCCCTGGGCATTTTTTTTAAAAACTTTTAAGGAATTATTTATTTTTATTTTATGCATGTGAATACACTCAGACACACCAGAGGAGGGCCTCTGATCCCATTACAGATGGTTGTGAGCCACCATGCGGTTGCTGGGATTTGAACTCAGGACCTCTGCACGAGCAGTCAATGCTCTTAACCACCGAGCTATCTCTCCAGGCTCCGGATCTTCCCAGTTTTAACAGTGCATCTTGTTTTAAGCTGTCAGCCACCATTTGTTATCTTGGTCTTCCTAGACTGCAGGACAACCTTGAAAGTTGTCATCGCTCCTGGAGGAAAGTCGTGTTGAAGTACTGACCAGAGAAATGGGTGTTAATGACTATAAGCCTTCCTGTGAGCCTCCCGGGCACAGCACTGTGTGGAAACGGTGGACGCATCACTTGTTGCTTCCACACTGATCGCACAGTATCAGGAGAGGAAAGCCGAAACACACAGAGCACTTTGCCCTCGTCCTCATGAGAATGGAGTCCAGACACAACCGGATGAGAATTAAAGGGTAAGGTCTGATCCCCCAAGAGATAAGAAGCAAAAGGTACTGAGAAGGCCTTGTTGGTGGCCCAATATTACACGCAGAGGGCAGCATGCAGAGAAAGCAGCTCTCACTCAGTTACCCCAGGGGACAAAATGCAAACTGGGTTCTTTCACTGCCCAACCTGTGTCAAGAAGAGATCTTTCAGCTCAGAGGCTACTCGTTGTCTGTAGATGACACTGAAAGTACCCTGTAGCAGAGCAAACTATGCCACTCACAATAAGATATGTTACAACCTGTCGACCTCCAAGTTAGACTCTGTGCGACTATGTCCCCTCCCCTGAGAGGGCTAATGGCCTTGAGGGAGAGATTCACTTCTAACAGTTTGCTCTATGTGTCCCCACACCTCCAGGTAAGCGCCTTGCACAGTGAAGCTTGGTGTGGGGAGGGAGCTGACAGGAAAAAAGACAGCATGGAAGAGACAATCCAGGAGGGAGTGTTAGGGCACTGGGGGGGTTGTGAGTGCAATCCTGAGGGCTGGGATCTGGCTGAGGGGACAGAGGACAGTGTAACAGTGACTGCCTCAGAGAGGTGCCTGGGGTAAAAACAGGCGAGGCACCCTCCTGAGTTTGGGATCCTGTGACCTCCTGCTTCCTTTCTGTGTTGTCTTGGTCCATGGAATCCATGAGAAATGTTTCTCCAGCTCTTTAGGAACTTCCGGGAAGGCACACCCCACCCCTGGAGTGGGATGAAGATGCTTTCATGAGAGCTGGCCGCAGTGGGAAGGAGGGTGCTACAGAAGAATCTTCTCTCCTCTTCCTCCTTCCCTGGTACTCTGTGGAATATACAAGCCAAGGTCTCATCCTGTGTCAGTCTCTCTCCCAGCATTGACCTACCCTTTCCTACTGGAGAACGGGAACACAGACATGACCTCTCACCTATTTGTAAGGGAGGGACTTTTGTGAGAGCTGTCACAGGGGCGGCGCCTCTGAAATAGGCCTTTTTTTTTTTTAACACCCTATCTCTGTTCACTTTCTGTTGCTATAACAAAATTCCTGAGCCGCTATAACAAATACTGTTTTGGAGCCTCGGGAGTCCTAGCGTCTGGTACCAAGGAGGCATAGTGCTGCTATGCCTCTTAGCAGGTGGTGTGAGGGTGAGAACGAGAAGCACCCTCTCTTTATGATGGCTTTCTCCTGAAAGGACAAACTTCATCAACTCCTAAGGGCTCATCCCATTACCAAACAAACACTGATGCAAGACGAACCTCGTGACCTTCAGGTGGACAAGTCATGTTCAAATCGCAGGTCTCTCTCCTAACTCCTTTCTTCTTTCCTGCCCTTGTTCTCTGACCTGCCTGTATCTAGAGCCCTGGGCATTTGTAACTGAGTTTGTTAACTGCTGGCCATGCAAACCATACCTTCTCTCTTGTCAGAGCTCCACATGTCTACGTATCCTCCTGGATATTTCCCCCTCCCCCTCCCTCTCCTCCTTCCCCTCCCCTCCCTCACCCCCTCTCCCCCCCATCATGTGTGTGTGTGTGTGTGTGTGTGTGCAGATTTGCATAAAATGTGTGTAAGCTTGGATGTGGAGGCCAGAGGTTAAAGGTCAAGTTCTTTATTTATTTACTAATCTCCATCTTGTTGTTTGAGATAGGGCTGCCCACTGAACTTGAGTCTCGTCAGGTTCACCAGCAGAGCCTCAGGGAGCCTCCCCAGTGGTGAAGTCACAGACACCAATGCCATCCCACCCGGATTTTACATGGGGGGCTGGGGATTGAACTCAGGTCCTCGGCACTGTGGGGCAAGCATTTTACTAACCAAACTGAAGGAGACAGGGTGACCTAAGGCACAGCTCCGTGGTACCTGTCATGCTCTAGTGCACGAAGAGTTCAAAGAAGCCAGCGAGATGGCAAATAGAAACCTGTTTGGTCCTGTCTCATGAGTTACTGACCCATCGGAGGTGTCTCTTGGAGCCACCATGTCACGTGGTTGCTTGATGCTTCCGGACTCTAGGAAACCACTGTGTTTGATGCAGAACCAATTCCTTCATGTGCAGCCTCTGCTGGGAGCTTCCAAGTGTCTCTCCTTTGTGAGGCATTTTTTCCTTCTGCCCCGGAACCCTCAAGAGCCAATGAGAGACACACAGTCCTCAAACCAGAGGGCTATTAATCTGCTTCAAGAAAGTGCAAGGTTTGATATGAAAGGGTTTTGTTTAAAGTGTGTACATAACATGCATACATACACGGGAAAATCTTTATGAACAAAAATGCAGGGGTTTTTGTTTGTTTGTTTGTTTGTTTGTTTTTAAAGGAAGGGTAGAACACCGGCATTCCTCCGATCTTTAGTCGCCCAACCCCATCCAAAGGTCTGGCTCACAAGCGATAGGTAGAAGGGGCTAAAACGGAAGTAGTGAAGCCTGAGCTTCGGTGGCAACCGGTACCTTTCAAGGAGTTCTCCGCGTCTATATGCGATCTCCTCTTTTATTTCTACGTCCTCTCCCCACTCCACCCCACCCCCACCCTTGTAGTTTACACTGTTCTGGACCCCTGCCATGGATTCTGGCTTGCTCCATTCTTCTGTGCTCTCACACAGGGCTTGATTGTATTCTCATCGGATGGACGGACGCGTGGATTTCCGAGCCCCGGGCACCCTCAAACTCAGTTCCCTCAAGAAGCCTACTTTTGCTATCCCTTGCTTTCTGTAACTCTTCCCTCCCCGTCCCCATTTCCCTTCCTTCCCGCCCCCCACCGCTACCCCGCACCCCCTCCCCTTCCTGCACTCGACCCCGGACCCCCTCCCCCGCAGTAGTGTTCCTTGTCTGCCCCTCCTCCCTCACTCGGACATTTTCACCATCATGTTTCTCCTGCATCCCCTTGGACTCAGAGGCAGCATCTAAATTCGTTCCGTGCCTTCCATTTTGTGGAGAAGCTGATGTCTAGTTTAAGAACCAAACTGAGTCTGCGTGGCACCGGGACCGGCCCGAGTCTGGGTGGGATTCTCAATGCTGTTTGCATTCGAGAACCCAGAGTGGCGCATTTATGCCCTTATGGAATGGAATGCACACCATAAATCTGGAAAAACCCTATCCTGGACAGTCCTGATCCTGTTACTCTGGCCCAAAAATGCCAAAAGAAAACACAAACACGTCTTGAAAGGCTGTCTGAAATGAGCCGGACCAACAGAGGCCGAGTGTCGGGGAGCCAGGCCTAGTCCTCCTCCCCTGGCCGTGTGAAGCACGTCATTCACCACCTGCCATATTTGGGGTGGATTACCTCCTCAGAACGTGGGGCCTTCCTTACTTTATCACCGTTTTAAAGTGGATTTAGGTAGAGGAGAAGAAAGAGATCTTTTCTTTACAGTCTACCTATTAATATCTTTCCCAATAAGGTGGTGTCTACTTAAGTCTAAATTTGGGGCTGAGAATATAGCTTGGTGGTAGGGTTCTTGTCTAGTATGTGTGAAGCCCTGCGTTCAAGCCCCAATACCACAAAAAAAACCCAAAAAACTAAATTAATATATTCATAAAAGAGAGAGAAATAGTGAATTTGGGTAGATACAGACTGTGTCTGTTTAATAATCCTAACTCCTAACGTGTGAGGAGATGGTGATTCCAAAGGGACCTCGTTCTCAGACAATCAGGTCCGGTCCCCTACCCAGCGAGGAAGACAAAAGTCTTTGTTCCTCTCATCCCTCCGATGTTGGCATAAAAGTTTTCCACATTAAGAAAATGTGTGTAGGGCTGGAGAGATGGCTCAGTGGTTAAGAGCCCTGACTGCTCTTCCAGAGGTCCTGAGTTCAATTCCCAGCACCCACATGGTGGCTCACAACCATCTGTAATGGGATCTGATGCCCTCTTCGGTGTGTCTGAAGACAGCTACAGTGTACTTGTAGATTAAATAAATAAATCTTTTTTAAAAAAATAAAGGAAAAAGAAAGTGTGTGTAAGCCAGGCATAGCAGCTCATGCCTTTAGTCGCAGCACTCAGGAGGCAGAGGCAGGTGGATCTCTGAGTTTGAGGCTAGCCTGGTCTACGGAGTGAGTAAGGATGTTATACAGAGAAACCCTGTCTCAGAGAACCAACCAACCAACCAAACAAACAAACAAACAAACAAAATTGTGTGTCTTTGTGTGTTTATGTGTGTCTGTGTGTCTGTGTGTCCGTGTGTTAGGAATGTATATTCCTAAATACATATCTACAACCTGCTCAGTCTGTATAATGTTACTTGCACATATGTTTTCTGGGCTGAGCGTTTGGTACTGGGTAACCAATTGGCGTGCCCTTCCCTAGGGAAGACTACTTCTCCTGCTCTCAGGATTCCTTAGTTTTCTGTAGTTCTCTGTGTAGGGTCGAAGCTTCCTCTCCTCCCACCACTGCATCCATGTAAGCCTGTCTGCTGTTGTCCCTGTTCAGACCTTGTTAGGTAGCCATGTTGCTGAGACTTTGAGTGTAACTTCTGACCTTCCCAGGACACACAGTCTCACGGCAAACCCCTCCCCCCATCCCTTTAGCTCTTATAATCTCTCTTCCCCCTCTTCTGCAAATGATCCCCGAGCCTTAGGTGGGGAACTTGTATTATAGATGTATCCACTGGGACTAGGCTGTACAGCTCTGCACTCTGATTGCTTGCGGTTTTCTGCAATGATCTTCTCTGTCTCAAAGAGAAGTCTCCTCGATGAGGGGGGAGGACTCCACTTATCTGCGGGTGTGAGGACAAATATTTAGAATGTAATTAGAAATTATGATGGTTTCGTAAAGTGGTGGTTGTTAAGTTTTCCTCCAAGATCCATGATTTCATTAGGCCCGTGCAGTTAGCTTACATTTCCAGCACCAGGCATGGCTTCCCTCCTGTTAAGAAGGTCGAAAGTCCACGTAGAGCTGCTGGTTACTGGCAAGGCATTCTCGCCATCCTGTACCCTTGGGTTATCGAGCCTTGCTGGCCATTGTGTTCATAGCTGCATGTAGGAGTCTCGCTTGGTCCCTCCTTTGGAAGTTTGCATTGTCCCTTCTGTTACCACGCAAGCTAGCCCTCAGGAACGAGGTTTTGAGTCCAACTTCACCATAAGGGAGCGCAGGAGGCTATAAAACAGATGTTCACTACCATTGCACACTGTACCACCACTGGCCGAGGCACTGTTGTTTTACACACTCCATGTCAACCTCATACTGCTTCTCTGTCTCATCTCAACCCTCATCCGCTATTTTATCAGCGTGGTCCTTCCCGCCTCCCAGTGTTGGAACCTCACGATGCCGTGCAAACTCTCCACCATCGAACCACATCCCAGCTCCCTTGCTGCCTTCCTTGCGTTCTCTCGAAACAGCTGCTCTGTTTGGGCACATCAAGTTGGCAAGGTCGGGTACCTTTGTTAACCATGAAGTGTGTTAACCATGAACGGCCAGCAAGAAGGACTCATGAGTTCTGGCTACTTAGTTCCTTTTCCCGTTCTTTTCAGTCCCCATCTCTATGCTCTGCATAAGGAGACACTAGAGTTGGCCAGGGAGTTTAAATAATTTCCATTTATTCCGGCATTGTCAATTTCGACTGTAGACGATTTTGCTTTGATTAGTTCCTGTCTCTGGGAATTAATTTTGTTTTTAGTTGCAGGAAATGGAGAACTGAATCTAGAGTTCTTATATGCAGATACTGTTCTTATATGCAGATATGTATATATATGTATGTATATATGTGTATGTATATATGTGTATATATGTATGTGTGTATATGTGCATATATATACATGCACATAACATATACATATATACACGCATACACACACACACACCACACACACACACATATGTTGTCGGGAACTCCCCCTTTTGCTGCTCACTGAGCCAGGTCATTGTCATACAGGTCTCCATTTTATTCACCCACTTAGCATTTTCCCCAAAACTTCTACTGTTTCGTTTTTTTGTGATCGCTTGCATTGGGCACCATTATTTAATTGATTAACCTTATACTTACCCATGTGTTTCTTGCATCATAAAATACATTCTATTTTGCAGGGTCTGGGGAGATTGCTCAGCCAACAAGGCCCTGCCCGCCTCCCCATGTGTGAGAAGGACAGAACCAGAACACACACACACACACACACACACACACACACACACACACGCACACACACACGCACACACACCTGAAAACATGCATTTAAGAGTGTGAAATAAATCATATTTTTATTCCCAGTAAGTTGGTCCTCGCTTGTGCTGAAACTGTGCTAGGCACAGCTAGCTGTGTTTTTATGACCGACCTTCCACACTACTCGATGAGGGAAATTCAGTGGATATAAGGGGGAGGCAGGTAAAAATTATACAAAAAATGTAGAGGGCCTGGGGTACAACTGTAGGTTATGAATGCTTGAAAGTCAGAAAAATACTGTACTCTATATTAAGAAAGGCGGCTCAGAGACCCTATGGGGATCCGTAAAAATGTGTGAGAGTTACAAAATGTCTTCCGGGCTAAGATCCGACAGCCATGGTTCAAAGAAGACTTGGGCACTGCAGACTCAAAACCAGCTTTCTAGCAGAGGCAGAAGGATCTAGAGCCAAAGGCAAAGACTTGAATAGGCTGGGAAGATGCAAGAATGGCATTTTACATAAAAAACACTCTCTCCTTTTCCAGCCAGCACACTTGCATAGAAATTAAGTTTTACACTTGAAGTTCTTTGTTTCCATCCTGAGAAGCTCCAAAGTCTGAGGTGGTGTGGTATGCTGGGTAATCCCCCCACCCCCCAACATTCCCTGGGAGTTCCATGGAGGTAGCTTCTCCCAAGGACTTCCAGCGGCAACACAGAAATCCCACTTCGAGACAAAGGAGTTACTGCTTAAATCAGGCCCTAATTTCCAAGGTTCCCTTTGCTTAAAGTTCCCTAGAGGACCATCTCACTTCTAAAGCAAAGGTGTACTCCGGGACCCATCCTCAACCTCCTTGTTATGGAAGGAGACTTCGGGAACAGAGCAAGGGCTGGGCTGAGCCTCGGGGAAGTTTGGGCTAAGGTTGGGGTTGGGGGGAGCAAGGAAGGCAAGTGAGGCTGGAGGCCCAGGGATAGGGGAAGATGTGTGTGTGTGTGTGTGTGTGTGTGTGTGTGTGTGTGTGTGTGTGTGTGTGTGTGTGTGTCTCGGGGGTGGTGGTGGTGGACAACTAGGAAACTCTGGCGCTTTCTCCTCCCCTCACAAAACTGAGTCCAGCTGGAGCCGCCTCCAGACTCTCTGGCCAGGGCCTCAGAGTGGTCAACAGTCCCTGGCCAGCGTTGCTCTCTCCAGGCTAAGGGCACCCACTCCCCTGGAGATTCCTGAACCTGGGCCAGGAAGAGCCGAACTAGACAAGTGTCTCCAATCCGGCTGCGTGCGGATTTTGTTGCGGTGTCCCTCGGTTGTCTGCAGTTCCTTTAGTCCCTTCCCTGGCCTGCCCCTTACACCTCCACACAGGTCCCCCTCTGTGTAGGAATACACCAGACTCTGTCTTAGCCACACACACCTCCAGTCCCCCGTCTACCTAGATTTTTTCATAGCTAGTTGGATGGGGGATGGGTTAGGGAGGCTGGGTTTGCGAGTCTCCAGGTGGGAGTTCACCGACAGGTACTCCGCAAAGGAGCTGGAAGGCAGGTCTGGAAAACTGTCCCCCAGATTTAGGATTCTGGGTAGCTTCCATCAGCTTATACTTTGGTTCCCCCGCCCCCTAAACTCCCCATCCCCACCTTCCTTTCTCCCGTTACTTCGTCCTCCCTCGCCTTTCCAGCCTTGAGTCTAAAGCTCCATGCTTATGCCTCTGCAAACAACCCCCTCCCTTCTAACCCCAGCAGAACTCCGAGGAAAGGGGCCGGAGGCCCCCCTTCTCGCCTGTGGTTAGAGGGGGCAGTGTGGCAGTCCCAAGTGGGGGCGACCGGAGGCCGTCTCGGTGCCCCGCCCGATCAGGCCACTGGGCACATGGGGGCGGGAAGCTGGGCTCACGAAAGGGGCGACTGGCCTTGGCAGGTGTGGGCTCTGGTCCGGCCTGGGCGGGCTCCGGGGGCGGGGTCTCAGGTTACAGCCCCGCGGGGGGCTGGGGGGCGGCCCGCGGTTTGGGCTGGTTTGCCAGCCTTTGGAGCGACCGGGAGCATATAACCGGAGCCTCTGCTGGGAGAAGACGCAGAGCGCCGCTGGGCTGCCGGGTCTCCTGCCTCCTCCTCCTGCTCCTAGAGCCTCCTGCATGAGGGCGCGGTAGAGACCCGGACCCGCTCCGTGCTCTGCCGCCTCGTCGAGCTTCGCCCGGGCCAAGGCTCTGCCAGGCCTCGCGGTGAGCCATGATCCGCCTCGGGGCTCCCCAGTCGCTGGTGCTGCTGACGCTGCTCATCGCCACGGTCCTACAATGTCAGGGCCAGGATGCCCGTAAGTCGCCCACCGCCCCTGCCTGCTTCCCTGACTTGCGACCCTTCTCTTCTTCCCTCCGTCCGAGTTAGGGCGCCAAGTCCTAGGCGCGTAGTGCACAGGAGAACACTGATCCTAGTCCTAATTCTGCTAGTGAGGAGTTCTGTCGCAGCATCCTCAGTCAGAGTCGCGAGTGGAGACATTCTCAGGTCCCTGCGTTAAGCAAGGGTATGAACTTGCAGAGTGTCGACTGCCACAGGTTTGAACACAGATGTAACGCACCCTTTTCCACCAGTTTTGATCAGGAGGCCTCGAGCTCCGTGAAAGAAGCCCCACAGTTAAGAGTAGGAGAGACACCGAGAGACGCCTACGGGTTGATTTATCAGCCAGGTCTAGGGGTTTGATGAGGCAGAGCTCAAAGGGGCGCTAGACAAAGAACTAACTCTGACACTCCTGGGTTGAAATCTGAGGCCACAAAGAAAAAGCGGCTCTCTGCGACTTCAGCGCTGCTCTCCAGCTCCCTCCGCTATCAGGCTGACCCCGAGGAAGGTACAATCGGCCAGCCCTTCTCCGAAACTCGGCTCTCCCCTCGCTTCCTTTGGGCTGTAGGAACTTGACATCTGAAAAACGTTGACACTCCAAGCAGACCTGCTTTCCAAACGTATCTCCGAGAGCACCCCCCTCCCCTGTCTACCCTACAATGAGTTACTTTACAGCGTGTGTAGCCGTGGATGGATATGGGGTCAGGCTAGTGGACTGTGTATGGCAGTTAGAGATGGGCAGCTGTACAGCCTCGGTCCAAGGGCGGTTCCCGCACCTTTCCACCTCCTCCCTGGGTAGGATCCACTGTCTGGGATTATATTCAGGACAACCGAAGCCTGGAAAGTGTATTAGGTAGAGAATTTTCTTCCACGTGTTTGGGCACGTTTCCGACAGCTAGGATTCCAGCTCTGTCTTTGTATGTTACAGACTGTAAATCAATCGCAGGTGAAACTGTTTGGACAGTAGGTGGGGATCAAAGACCCTCCGCCCGTGAGACTCTAGGCGCTTTCCCCTGCCACCAGCCTGTCTCCAGAGATGCTCTGGAAGGAGGCGGGTCCGGGCGGCCTTTCTGCTCTTTAGCGTGGCGGACGCGGCGGCGGGGGCAGGGCTGGAGCAGAGAGCGCAGCAGTGTGAAGCCCAGGATAGAACTTTCTGACCCCGCTGCGCAGGGTGGCAGGGTGGCAGGGTGGCGAGCTAAGCCAGAGCCGAGCACTGGAGCTCTGGGAGGAACATCGAAGTGTTTGTATGTGGTCTGAGATCGGCCTGACTATACTTTTTTGTCCTAAATTTGCAAGCACACACCCACAAAGCTGCGGTCTTGACCGGTATTCTTTATAGAGCGCAATGGAGTGAGCTGAGTGTCTAAACGATTTCCCTAATTCATCTGATAGCAGAGGCGCTCTCCTAATTGGCGAAGAGCTGCCTCATGTCCGCAACCTTTTGGGCAGAGTGAATTCCACAGCTGTGTGTGTGTGTGTGTGTGTGTGTGTGTGTGTGTGTGTGTGTGTGTGTGTGTGTGTAGGGTGTAGGGGGTGTCTAAAACTTTCGGTCTCCTACGATTCTGTATCCGACCGGTTGGTTTTACACCCCGGCTCGTCTCATCAACGCAACCCCCCCCCCAGCCTTGGGTCCACAGGACCAAGGACCTGACGTGGGGGAAGGCGTAGCCTGTGTGGACATTAGGAAAGTCAGAAACCTAGAGTCCACGCTCCTCCTCTCCATCTTTCCACGAGTTTGGGAAACTTCTTGGCCGCGAAGACTTTGACCCACATCTGCATTTCTCAGCCCCAGCTTCCAAAAGTGCTGCAGGTTCGGGAGGGGAGACCTCAGTCCTCCTTTGTGAGACTTGTTTGCGTTGGGGGATTGGCAGCGATGGCTTCCAGATGGGCTGAAACCCTGCCCGTATTTATTTAAACTGGTTCCTCGTGGAGAGCTGTGAATCGGGCTCTGTATGCGCTCGAGAAAAGCCCCATTCATGAGAGGCAAGGCCCAGTGGGTCCCCCCGACTCCCCGCCCCCCCTCTCCCACAATGCATCCCCCCCTCCCTGTGCCCGCCTGCCGCCACCTCCCGGGCTCCGGCCCCGCGCGCAGCGGCGACGAAGCAAAACAGTTCCCCGAAAGAGGTAGCTTTTTAATTGGCCAGCCACAAAGAATCACTTATGCCGCACGGCCGTAACGAGGGGAACCGGATCGGGCGGCCAGGATGCTATCTGTAGCCCTTTTCGTGCCACAATTAGGGTGGTGCTGGCTTCCTCCGACCGCACCTAGGCGATCTGGTTACACTGTTGGCTCCTTTCTTGGGCAGTCATTTAATCCTACTTTTTACTCTACGAATGTCTGTCTGATGGAGGGCTGTGTCCGGAGCCCCATCCACAAAGAGTCAGCCAGCAGCTCTCACACCCGGCTGGATCCGCCCTGCCTTTGGCCCGCGCGGCTCCAGGGCACCCTTTCTGGGGAACCCGATCTGCTTTCACGATGCACACCCCTCCCTTCTCCAGGATTTTCTCGGGCTCCCCTAGGCAGTCTTGGGCGACAGAGCGCTGTTTCTTAGTCAGGACAGGACATCATTAGCCTCTCCTCACCTCCAGCTATTTTAGCGCCGCTGGGGATAGGGTGGAGGGATCGGAGTATCCCAGCAGCTTCAACCTTTGCCACGGGATCTCCTCATCTTCCCCCCTCGATTGTCTTATCTAAAGGCTAGATAGATGGGTTTCTTCCAGTGGAAAAGAAAAGGGAGACTTTGATCTTTGGATGCTCGCCCTCCTTGAAGAGCAGAGGGCAGGCCCGTTTCTACCCACGCCCACTGGGTTTGTGGCTCTTCGCTATTATTCACTCTCAACTTTTGCCATTGCTTTTGAGATTTTGATGAGAAAAACAGCGCCGGGCGCTGCCTAGCACGTGGTGCGGGCTCTTCAGTCCCTGGCGCTCTGAGAAGCTCTCTTGTCAGCACAGTTCTCATGCGCAGGGCGAATTCCAGACGGCAGGGCGCTGGTGGAGAGGGTCCAGCCCGAGCTACTTCTTTGCATTCTTGGAGGACGCAGGTCTAGACTGGTCAGTCTTAGCCACGGCTACGCATTTAGAGCCTTCTGCCACCTATATTGTGGTTGCCATCTTCAGAAGCAAGACTTCTGGCAGGAGGGCCGGGCTTGCCTTTCAGATTATTGTTTATGTATTTCTTGTGTCTTCTAATGTTTGTAGGTAGAATTCTCTGTATTTAGAAAATCTCATTATCCCTTGAGGATGCCAAGGACGTCTTTGCTCTGCCGCTAGAGTGTCTCACCGTTTTTCTTCCCCCTGTAGTCTCCATCAGAGTGTCTCACCGTTTTTCTTCCCCCTGTATTCTCCATCTTTACTACCCCAGGGTTCCTGCTCAGAGCATCAACTCCCCCTACCACCCAGTTTCACCTTCCAACTATCCATCCTTCCCCATCTCCAGCTCCCCTCCCCACATGCCGGGAAGAAGAGACATAGGGCGACAGCCCTCCTTTATCGCTGGTTCATGATCACCCCCACCCCCCAACATACCGGTCTTGCACAGTGCCAGACATAATAGGTATTGTAGACTACGCAGAAGAACTTAATGTTTTTCAAAACTAATTTGTAAGTTCAGTCTGCCTGGTGTACCCTGCCACCCCCCCACCATTCCCTAGCATTTAAACCATGTCCAGTTTATTACAACCTCTTTCTCTTTCTCTCTGACTCTTCCCCGCTCCCTGCTTGGCCCGCCGCCACTCCCACCCCACTTGGTGGTAACAGAGGAGGCTGGCAGCTGTCTGCAGAATGGGCAGAGGTATAAAGATAAGGATGTATGGAAGCCCTCGTCCTGCCGCATCTGTGTGTGTGACACTGGGAATGTCCTCTGCGATGACATAATCTGTGAAGACCCAGACTGCCTCAACCCCGAGATCCCCTTCGGAGAGTGCTGCCCCATCTGCCCAGCTGACCTCGCCACTGCCAGTGGTCGTAATTTATTTATTTATTATTCAACATAAATAAATTACTTGCAGACACAGCAAACGCCTTTCCATGGATGCTGGGCTTCTCTCTGAAGCAGAGAAGCTGTGAATCCATTTGATCCCAGCCCCTAGGGGCAAGGCCACTTCTCAATTCAACCAGGTTGAAGCCTGGTGAGCCTAAATCACCACAGAGCCCCCCCCCCAACACCTCAGGGAGATATTTATGGAAATACAGCAATGATTCCACAAAAGTTTCCCCTCATGAGTCAAGTCTGCTAATTACTAGAGCAACAGTGGAAACCGGGCTATGTCTAGGTACAGCACGAGCTCAATTAGTCCCAGGTCACCTACATCATGTCTTCTCTATGGAAAATGTTCGGGGACATGGTCATTAATGTGGAGAAACCTCTGCCAGTAAGGAGGACAGAATGGGTTCCCACATTGGAGAAGTGCACAATGCACTGAGCCCTGCTTGGCCTGGGCCGCCATTACAGAAGCAGAAACACCAAAGGGGTTGCTGGACTCGGGGAGTTGAAAGGAAGATCTCACTCATGTTCCTGCAAGCTGATGGGGTCACCCACGCCCAGCTAGAACCAGTGCTAAAAAAGAGTGCAGCTGACCCCTTCCCAGCACCCACACAAGTGTCCCACCTCCCTACAGAGAAAGTGGGGTCACATGCACAGGCTTTTGGATGGCTCATTGTCCCTTCCTACTCCTATGGAGAGGAGGGTTGAACCGGAACTGAGAAGTCGTCTTTCCTGCATGCTTCCCCCACACTGTTGCCTTGTATGGCGCCGGCTCTCAGATGGAGTCCAAGGGGCCCATACCAGTGCAGTGTGAAGGCCTAGAGGAGCTTGCTGCTGTGGCGGGGGAGGGGCATATCGGTCTGGGGTGGCCTTGGCTGCGACCCTCTTTGTAACATGTGTCCTGCTCTCTTTTGTGCTTACTTCAAGGAGACTCCACGCTAATGTAAGGCTTCCTTAGACTCTTCTTTGGGAGGGGTGTGGGTTGGGAAGGACTGCTTGACCTCTGGGTCTTCTGTGCTTTGGCCCCCCACCCCCATCCCCAACCCCCTGCCTCCCTCCTGCTCTCAACCCATTCCTGTACACTATGCATGCTTCTTGACTAACAAGGTTAGAGGTGCCTCCGTCCCTTATGAGTCCCCAGTCACAAAAGGGCTCTGTGATCCTAACCCCACCACAGAGGGATTCCGGGGACCCACAGGGGTCTTCTTCCTTCCTTGGTTGTGGTCCTCTCCTTTCCGATCCTCCAAAGAGAGTTTGAATGACAAAATATCGTCTCTGTCTCACCTTTTCCTTCTCTGTTTTCCCTTGCAGGAAAATTAGGGCCAAAGGTAAGGCACCCTGCTTTTAATTATCTAATTTAATTATTACATTCTCACTCCCTGTCAAACGTGATTGTATGTGTGAGTGTGGGCACACAGGGGCTGTGGTGCATGTGTGGCGGCCCGAGGGTAACTCTGAGGAGTTGGTTATCTCTTCCCACCATAGGGCATTAGGCTGGCTCCGTAAGAGCTTTAGCCACTGGGCCGTTCCGCTGGCCCCGTGTTTTGCTTTCTCGTGTCCTTCTTCAGAGGCACTGAGATGCTAATCTGGTCCGAGCTTCTTCTTTAGACCTCAGAAGGTGTCCGTCTGGGAGGATAGTGTGGTGGGGTCGGTGGGGTTCTGCACTGGGGTTCAGCAGGCTAAGCTTACTCCTGTCAATGTTTTACGACCGCAGGGGCAGAAAGGAGAACCCGGAGACATCAAAGATGTGAGTACAAATTATCCCTGCCATGACCTGTTCCCGTCACGACTCACCTCTGCCACAACCTGTGCACCTTCTGTCCTAAATGCACCCCTTTAACCGAGGGCCTGTGGCTCTCTCTCTCTCTCACAGATCATAGGACCTAAAGGACCTCCTGGCCCTCAGGTAAGAAAGGGAGAGATCCCGCTCTCCATTCTTCCCCCACTGCATCTGAGTCACCGTGCCCTCTACTTTCATGTCAACACACCTTGCCCCTCACCTTCAGGGACCTGCCGGTGAACAAGGACCCAGAGGTGACCGTGGTGAGAAGGGAGAGAAGGTGAGCAGACAGCAATAAGTCCTGACCTCTGTGTTCCCTGGGTCCTCTAAAGGCCTGGGTAGCTCCCGAGTGCTGCCCTGGGGTTCTTAAGGTTATTGCTTCGCTGATACCTTTCTTTTCTTCCTGTCAAGGGTGCACCTGGACCCCGTGGCAGAGATGGAGAACCTGGAACCCCTGGAAATCCTGGTCCCCCTGGCCCTCCAGGCCCCCCTGGTCCCCCTGGCCTTGGTGGAGGAGTAAGTGTCCTTAGTTCTCCCTTCTCCAGGCCGACCCTCCCAGGCTGCGGCTTCTAAATTGCTACTCACTCTTACCTGGCTGTCTCCCAGAGCCGCCAGCAATCTGTACATAGCCTGTTCATGGGTTTCACCTCAGGTCTTTAATTGAGGAGAATCACACATGAGGCTCGAGGCTGTGGGGCTGAGGGCTGGCTTTTTTCACTCACTGGGTTTCTGTAAAGAAGGCCTTCAGCTATCTGGCTTCCTGGCACCCCGTCGTGCGGTTACTTCTCGGGGGTGGGTGTAGTGGTGCCCGAAAAGGATGACTGGGCACTTGTGTTTCTCTGGAAGAGCAGTGACCACTGTCCTTGGAAGACGTTTATCCACAGTCCTTGCCAAGTACATTCCAAGCAACTATTCATTCTCATGAAAGGGCCCCACTGAGGGAAGGTGTGTGGCTACTGTCGTGTTTGGAATCACACCAACGAACAAATTATATGACTGCCCACTTTGTAGGTGTGCCATTTGGAGGTCTACTGTGTTTTAAATTCTTCAATTTAAGCGGGTTCACAGGCGCCTACTATAAGCCTCCCCAAAATATTTCAGGACCAGGTTTCAGACCTTTGCCAGACATCAACATTGGAGGGAACAAAGAATGCCTTTGTAAAGTCATGTTTTATTTATGTAACATTTCAGAATATAAAAGTTAGTTAAGCAGAGCATGCGGGACTGAGACCACCACAAATAACACTTGGCTTCTCAAGGAAGCGAACTTCGTCGGGTCTCTTTGGCAAATCCGATCAACACTCAGCTAGTCTCTTATAACTAGAGACTTGGCAGAGCTCTGAAGAGTCAGGAATGACCCAGGACCTCTCAGTCCCCCTAACCTAGTTGTGTTGCTTTGCAGAACTTTGCGGCCCAGATGGCTGGAGGATTTGACGAGAAGGCTGGTGGTGCCCAGATGGGAGTCATGCAAGGCCCCATGGTAGGACTCCAGTTCTGTGCTGCCCACATCGGGGGAGGGCACCTTTCGCAGAGCCGGACACCCAACAACCTCTGCCATGCAGATGACTTGAAGCATCTCACTTCGGCTACGTGAAGCCTCTCATTTAGCCCCAGGAGTTTGGGTTTTCAGGGTGATGGATGCTAGTCTTGATGATGCTTTAGAGGGGCTAGGAAGAATGAGGACGGGGTGATGTGTAGAGCTGATGGATTAGAGGGCCAGTCGACATTGCTCTTGGAAGGGGAACTGAAGAATGCAGACAGCAGCTACTGTTCTCCAGCATCCACCAGGCTTCCAGCAGGAAATCTCACCCTGCGGGGCTGGCTTGGCACATGCTAAATGAAATTCAGACTTTAGTAAACATGGCCGCCAGCCAGGAGAGAGCAAGGCCAGCATCTCTGTCCAAATGGGGCCTATAAATAAAGATAGGTGGTTGAGTGGGGAGTGGGGAAAGAAGAGGGAGCAGCCGCTGGAGGCCCTCCGCCCCTCCCCCTCCTGCTCCCATGCTATCTTCTCTGTCCTTTTGCTGGTTAGAAGATGGAATCCCAGAGGCCCATGATAAAGCAGGCCAGTAAGCATCTCGTTTTTCTGTTCCAATGCAGGGCCCCATGGGACCTCGTGGACCCCCAGGCCCTGCTGGTGCCCCCGTAAGTATTCAGTCTTCTCCTCTTGGGGGCGTTATAGATGCTCACCGTCTACATCATGGCAGCACAGTTTTGGGGTCAACATGGTGTCATTATTTTCCCTTTTAGGGCCCTCAAGGATTTCAAGGCAATCCTGGTGAACCCGGCGAGCCTGGTGTCTCTGTGAGTACCACAGGCTACCCTCTCCCAGGAGATTCTGGGAACAGTCTTCTCCGACCCAAGCTACTGTCGCTCTGACTGACAGGGCTTTCCCACAACAGGGAGTGCCATAGGAAATTCAGATGTCACTCTTACCCATGGGACACTCTTGCAGAGAAGCAATATCACAGGAGCTCCATTGTGACCCTTAGGGGGAGTTCTTCAGGGGTCACCAGCCTGTGCAGTCCCCTCCTCCCACCATGATCTACTTTACAATTTTGTTCCAACCTTTTGGTTTTTCTTCCTTGTAGGATAACTAGCTTCCGAAGCGACCATCTCACATTCCCATCCACTGTATTTCCCTTCCAACCATGTCTTAAATTCTCTATTTGTAGGGTCCCATGGGTCCCCGAGGTCCTCCAGGTCCTGCTGGAAAACCTGGTGATGATGTGAGTAGACCCAACAAGTCCCAGAGCCCAGGGAGAGGATGTGCTGGGGCTTGGGGTAGAGACACTTCCTGAGGAACAAGGGTGGCCGGTGCTAAATTCCAGTTATCTACCACCCACCCACATACCCATTATTGGCAACTCAGCCCACTGGGTCCCTGGGGATCCCTTCAGATCCCACGAGAAGGAGAGCAATTAAAACATCATTAACTCTGGGAAGAGAAAGGAGAAAGGAGAGATCAGACGGGAGGACTCAAAGCACAGTGATGTAGGGTAGAAAAACAGAGGAAGAGCCGGTCAACAAACAGCCTAACATCATCTCAATTGTAAATGAGGGAAAAGCTCAGCCTGAGCCTGGATGTCTGCAGAGGATGGGGGAAAACACAGAGACAAGAGCTGGCTTTCTGGAGCTGTATTTATGAAGGGCATCCCACAGTAAAGCCTCTCAAGGTCAGGGCAAACAGGCCGGTCCACAGAGCTCTGGAGAGGAGACCGGAAGCTTGCTGGGGACAGTCGAGTGAGGGCCGAGGAACTTGCCAAGGAATAAATCGCAAGAGGCGTTCTAGGTCAGGCGCATCTGCAGGAAGGAGGTGGGCGAGGTGGGCCCCGAGGCAGATCCCCAGCTGTGGAGGGATTTGTCCTGGGGCCTGCTACTCATACTCATGGGTCTGCCAAGAAGAATGAGATGCCTCTCTTTCTGTTCAGGGTGAAGCTGGAAAGCCCGGAAAGGCTGGAGAAAGAGGCCTCCCTGGTCCTCAGGTAAAGCCTCACCTTTTCTGCTCTCACAAGGCTTTTCCAGTCTCTCTCCTACGGTCCATACGGCTCACTCAGCTTGGTTAGCTCAATGTAAAACCGGGTTCTAATGGTACCTGCGCATTAAAGCCTTCAAGCTGCCGGCCGTGTTTGTATGTGCACAAGATGGTGGTCTGGGTTTGGCTGAAGGAGCTATGGACACGCCTGGGCGCCTGTTTCTTATTGGTGGCCAGAGGGAGCTGGATCTGCAGGCTATCCAGCAGCCATCACCCGATCTCTGCCTTCCTCTGAGTATCTCCTCTCTGTACTGCAGGGTGCTCGTGGATTCCCGGGAACCCCCGGTCTTCCTGGTGTCAAGGGTCACAGAGTAAGTATCGTGGGTTAGGATGTGGTAAGGCAGGAGCTACCTGGAGAGGAAACATTTTGGGGTTATGCACGCTACTTCCTGTGTGGGCTCCCAGATGTGTAACGGAACCCTTCTCTTGTTTCCCAGGGTTACCCAGGCCTCGATGGTGCTAAGGGAGAAGCTGGTGCTCCAGGTGTGAAGGTAAAGAACTACAAAACACACACAGGGGTTGGCGATGGGGGACAAGCGGAGACTGTCCAGTCAAGGCGGTGCTGGTGGGGTTAGGGAGTTACAGCGTAGCTGGAAACACCCTATCATGAGCAGCAGGCCTTAGAGCTTGGGGAGACCGTCTCTCCCAGAACTGAAACCGGCATGTCTCAGCCCTGATGGAGCCAGCCAGATCTTTCAATGACTTACCTAGGAAGTTTCTGGAAGCCAGGAGTCCAAACGTTGACCCTATATGTCTCTTTTTCCAGGGTGAGAGCGGTTCCCCTGGTGAGAACGGATCCCCAGGCCCAATGGTGAGTATGAGGGTCACCCATAGGAAAGTCACCCCCTGCTCTTAAGACCCCGCCCCTAACACTGGTCAGATGGCTACCCTGAAAACAGCAGCATCCCCTTCATACACTCATCCAAAGCAGATATCTGTGCAGATTTATGAGCAAACCCAGCACACAGCATACGGATTTGCTCAGCATTCTGCCCGCACGTCCTTGAAACAGGAACTGTTAGACACACACACTGCAAGCACCTTTCAGTCGTTTGTTTGTTTGTTTGTTTGTTTTTAATTGTTTGCCTCAATGTTTTAGGGCACTCATCTGTTGTGATGAGTTCTCCATAGGAAGTAGCAGGAACACACATGGGGCTCCCTGGAGGAAACCGTGTGCCCTGGGAGCAGGACCTAGGGGCGAGACAGGGCCTCCGTGGGTGGAAAGAAGTCATCATGCAAACCACCCACCGTTATGCTAACTCACACTTAAACTGCGCTGCTGTGTGTTGCAGGGTCCCCGTGGCCTGCCTGGCGAGAGAGGACGGACTGGTCCTGCTGGTGCTGCTGTGAGTAACCCCCAAAGCCGGGTGCCACCATATACTCAACACTTGACCCCCCCAAAAAACAAAAAGCAACAACAACAAAACCAGCTCAGGGATAACCCGAGCCAGGAGGGACATAACTATCTATGATCATAGTACCTGAGAAGCTGAGTACCTGAGGGGAATCACAAGTTCAAGGCCAGCCTGAGCTGTACATGAGACCTTTCTCAACCCCCCCCCCGCAACACACACACCAAAACCCTACTTGGTGAGGACTAAGGAGAGTCATCATACCAGAACTTTCCATCCTGAGTTTTCCTCCTTCCTATCTTCAGGTGGGTGGGGCCTGCAGGGCGGAAGGAGGGTGCACTATGGGAGAGTATGATGGTGCGAGCCCTCTTTCCCTTCAATGGTCTCTACTCCTTCCTGAGCCATGCAAATTGGAGTTCAGGAACAGGCTTAGATGGTGCCAGCTCTCTATGCTATATACACTCTGCTCTCTCTCTTGATTCCGATGGCAGCACCCTTGATGCGGCTCTGAGTGGTGTCGAGATGCGACACCAGTGGCATCCACCTCATGACCCTTGGTTTAGGACCTGGAGTGCTCCACTTTGTCTAATCTTCCACCTCGTTCTGTGAACTTGAATCTCTTGTTCCCATTTTAGAGAACAGGGGACTGAGTCTCAGGAAGACTAAATAGCTTAAGACCGTCTGTGTACTGAGGGCCCAGCAACTCTGCTGGCCTCTAGTGAATGTGGGAAACCGTGGAGGGCACAGGCGCCAGAGAGAGAGGGGGTTAGCTTGGCTCCCCAAGTGATAGAGAGGCCTTGTAGGTGCTTGGTCAGGCGAGTGATGTGATGAAAGGCGTGTTTAAGGAAGATTGCGGTTTTCTATTGGTCTGCATCCCAGCCAACCAAGCTTTGCGGCTTTCTATTGGTCGGCCAAGCTCAGAGGCCCCTCCTCCTAGGTCCTTGCAGGGCAACTGAAATCAGCTTCACTGTAAGCAGCTGCTTTCCAGACCTGGCTGCAGAATGTTCCATCAGGAGCAGGTCCGTGAAACAAGCAGCCTGCACTCCCACTGCCAATCAGAGCTGGCCAAGGGCTGAGCACTAGGGAAAGAAGCTCCGGGCCTGCTGCTCCTGCAATCGGGAGACCCTGGCCTGGGGATTTTAATGAGGCTCAAAGCCAAACTGGCCCACGCTTGTCTCTCCTCCTTCCCAGACACACCAGGCCCTAGTTCTTGGTTGTCCTTGGTGGTCTGGTCCACAAAGCAAGCATGCTGGTAGTGCTGTTAGGAGATCCGGCTTAGAACGATCTCTACATTGTGTTGGGCCTTGGGGGAGGGGGCCTCCTCCCTCTGCCTTGCTGTCTGCTGTGAGGTCTCCCAAAGGCCTTCTGAGACTAGAAGGTGTCCATGTAGGCCTCAGACACAGGCAGCTCTTGTGAGAGCTCTCCCACATAGGTCCTCTCCCCCGGCCTTGCTCCTGTAAGAGCCTAAGATAGACACTGGCCCCGCCCTCCTCCTGCCCTGCTGTCTGCTGACTGGCTCCTGGAGGGAAGGTACTGTAGGGCTACCTTAGTAACAGAGTTTTCCAGGGCGCCTGGGTGAGCCAGAAAGGGTTGCAGATCAGACTCATCTTCTCCACCATTCCTTCCATTAAGTCTTGCCACCCCTCTCCTTCTTCCTGGCCTCCAGGGGAGAGGCTCTGTGAAGAGAGATGGCTCATACCAGGAAGAAGGCTGAGCACCACAGAGCATCCTTCCCTCACGCTTCAGAAAGACTCCCCTTAGCCCCGTGGTTCTCAACCTGTGGGTCGTGACGCCCGTGGCAGACCTCTATCTCCGAATATATTTATATTATGATTCATAACAGTAGCAAAATTACAGTTGTGAAGGAGCAATGAAAATAATTTTATGGCCGTGGCTTGCCACAATGTGAGGAAATTGTACTGACGGGTCACAGCATTAGGAAGGTTGGGAACCACTGGCTTAGGCTTCTGGGTCTGGCAGGGGCCCAGTCCTAGATCTGGCTGTGCGTATAACATAATGGCTTTTGAAGTTAGAGCAGAAATTCTCAAGGGCACTGGAGAAAAAAAACCCAAAAAACCAAAAAACTCAACCTTTGATGTTTTCATCCCAAACCAGTGGAACTCTCAGAGCTCGAGTCCTTTAGAGAAGGGACAAACTCAGATGCCCTGCAAACACAAGGGTCTCCGAGATAGGAGCTCAGGTCGGTTGTGGACAGGGCTGGTGGCCTGTCTTCATCCTGGGGCAGGTTCCTGGTCTGCAGAAAACATCCTGGGGGTATTTCTGCTGTCCTGAGGAGCAGTTGGCTTGGGAGGGACCAGAGGTTACCTGGACTTTAAGGAGGAGAGAAGGCTTTGCCTAGCCTTACTTAGCCCAGGTTACCCAGCATAGAAGCAGGTTGCTCTTTGCTTCTGCCATTTTACTTTGGCCCAGTCCACGGGGTTTTTGAATGGTCATTCGGCTTAATGTTGGGAACACCAGAGACCTAACCGAAGCCTTAGAAGCGACTGGGCTGCTGGGAAGTTGCCCAGGCTTCATTACACAGAGCCAGCCCCCTGCGGTCCTCTGTCTGTCCACACATACAGATATCCCTGCTGCAGACACATGCCTTGTTCACGCTCAGCTCAGGACACCCCGACCCTGTGTTCCCACGTAGTGGGTATGGCTGGATCTGTGGGCATCACTCACACTGGCTCCCTTTTTCCTTGTTGTTCACAGGGTGCTCGAGGCAACGACGGCCAGCCAGGCCCTGCTGGACCTCCGGTAAGTTCCTGTCATTCTTAAGCAGGTGACAGTTGCTATGCAACCCTGAAGTCTGTGGGGCTGCCCCTGTACTTGGCATCAGGAAGGAGGTGGCCCACCCCTTGAGCATGTTGCTAACCCTGCAGCTTGACTTCCCCATCCGCCCTTAGCGGCCTCTACTTTTAAGGAGTGAGGTCAAAGCCTTGTGGCTTCTGATAACTGACATGTAGACTCAGAAACTTGCCCAGAGGAGAAAGGCATCTCTCTGGAGGTCTCCAGGGACAGCAGCAGTGGCAGTTTCTTCTAGCCACAGTGGTGGAAGGAGTGGGAGGTAGGGGCGTCTCTCTTCGAGGCCTGGACAGTTTGCTGACATCCAGCACTCACCCTCTGCCCACTTCTTCTCCCCAGGGTCCTGTTGGTCCTGCAGGTGGTCCTGGCTTCCCTGGTGCTCCTGGTGCCAAGGTGCGTGATCTTGGTCAAGTTGAGAATCTCAGAGGGTCAAGACACTCAGTCTTCCTGTGGTCCTGGCTAAGGGTCCTTTTGCCACACATTCCCCTCCCCCTAGCCTCTCTGGTGTTTCCAGAGTCTCTCACTGACAGAGAGTAAGGTTTGAGAACAGAGCCTGAAGTCCACCTTGTAGTTGAAGATGGGAAAACAGAGAGAAGAAGACTAGGAAGGGAGGAAGGAGAAAACAAGCCTAGGTAAACTGATTTACCCAGAAGGAGCTTAAAGGGATGGCGGGGGAGGGGTAGAGGCAAGGCAACGTTTCTGTGCATCCCCTGCCCCTTCTTATTTCTACTGCGTTTGGGGTGCTGGGCTGTTGTTAACGTGGTCCTTCCGAGGATCAATAGAGGCCAGCGGGAGGCCAGCCAGTTCAGGGAAAAGCCCCTGTGGCCCAGGAGGGATTCCAGTGTGAACGTCCCTGGGAGTGAATACGGAGCCTCCCTGTGTCACTGGCATCAGGTTGCTTTTCCACTCCTGGGGGTTTCCATGGCAACCAGACACTGTCTGAGGCCCCTGGGAGCCCGGTGAAGGAGAGCCATTGTGAAGAGGGACAGCGGAAGGTGAGGGGGGGGGGCTGACCTTTAGAAAATAATAATTACCAAAGTGAAGTAAGAATGCTGTGTGAGGAAACCTGAGGAGGCGCTGACCTCTCTCCAGGTCAGCAGCCTTCCCCGGAGGCTCCAGAGAGCCAGAACACAGAGCTGTGACTTTTAGGAAAAAGAAAAGAGAGAGAGAGAGAGAGAGAGAGAGAGAAGAAAAAGGAATTTGAGAGAATAGTAGAGCCTGTCCCAGCTTGCTTTCGGCCCTGGCTTCCCGGCACCACAAACAGGCTGAAGCTGAAGGTGCCTGGAGCTGCTCTGATCACCCAGCAGCCAGAAACGAAGCCACTTCTGAGCTGAGGCTTGGAGGAGACAGAGTCACCCTTCTGGCTTCTGTTCCTCCGTCAGAGAGAAAACACAAAGAGGGGGCGGGAGGGGGCGGCCCGTCTGTCTGTCAGTCTGTCTGTCATCCCACGGCCCTAAGAGGGCACATCTCCTAACCCAGGCCTTTGTGGTGGGCTGAAGGACCAGCGAGCTACAGGCTGATGGAGCCCAGTGCAGGCAGATGTGCAGTTGTGTGCGGGATGGGGGTGGGGGTTACAGGGCAGGGGTGAGGTGCACAACAGAGGAGGCAGGGGTGGGTCATCATCTCATTCTGTTTGGTCGGGTGGGAACAACAGACTCACGGGCGTGTGCAACTGCTCACTCACGGTGTGTAAGCACACGAAAGACCCAAGCACACTGGCCTTGAACCACCCCCCCATGCGCTTCAACCCCCTACTCTCTTCCCAGGGCGAAGCTGGTCCCACTGGTGCCCGTGGTCCTGAAGGTGCTCAAGGTTCTCGTGGTGAACCCGGCAATCCCGGATCCCCCGGGCCCGCAGGCGCTTCTGTAAGTTCACGTCTGTGGCCTGGAAGGCATGAATGACATCTGTGGCTTTGGCCCTCCTGAGTGCACATCTTTTGTAAAGTCCCAATCGCTGGGTTCCGATCACCTCCCACCCATTGTCCACCCCCATGAGACATGCGGGAGGAATGTGCCTGGAGCAGACAGCACTTGTCCCTGACCCCTAGACCGCGGCCTGATGGTAGGAATGGTTGGGATGGTTCTTGGCTGTTGATTTTACCGCTGTGCCATCTTCTTGTCAGGGTAACCCAGGGACTGATGGTATTCCTGGAGCCAAAGGATCTGCTGTAAGTACTGACCCTGGGCTGCGTCCTCGGGATGGCTTAGCCCCTCCTCATCCTCTCTCCTCATGTGCCTCTCTTCTGCTCATGCCGACAGGGCGCTCCTGGAATCGCTGGTGCCCCTGGCTTCCCTGGGCCCCGTGGCCCTCCCGGTCCTCAAGGTGCAACTGGTCCTCTGGGCCCCAAAGGTCAGACGGTAAGAGCCCGAAATGATCGACAGGGCCTACCAACGGGCCCCTCTTTTCTGTGCCCCCCAATCGCTGCAGGAGGTTGTGGGGTGTGGGGGGGTGAGCAGACTCTTTGGAGAGAAGCCAGTGTGAGCACGTTTCTTTCTCTCATGTAGGGTGAGCCTGGCATCGCTGGCTTCAAAGGTGAACAAGGCCCCAAGGGAGAGACTGTGAGTATCTGCCCTCAAGACTTTGTTTCTTTTACCGTAGCTCTGCCTCACAGAACCCCCTTCTGCCCCGCTGTGCCCACTCCCCCAGCCATTTCCCATCCCAGGCCCTCTCCTGTTGTTCCTGGAGAAGGGAGCAAGAGAGTGTAGAGGAGACCCTGACCGGCCTCCTCTCCCAGTCTGAACAGCTTGAGTTCCAAGTCATCTCTTCCTCTTGCCCCCCACCCCCATCACCCTCTTGCCCAAGCACTGAAACATTCCCAAGGCCGCTTCCTCTGCACGCTGGGCCAGCGCTTTCCCCGAGGCTAGGCGGAGGCCTTAACCCACTTCTCTTGTGCTTGTCTTCAGGGACCTGCTGGGCCCCAGGGAGCCCCTGGCCCTGCTGGTGAAGAAGGAAAACGAGGTGCTCGAGGAGAGCCCGGTGGCGCTGGACCTATCGGCCCCCCTGGAGAGAGAGTAAGTAGGGAAGGAGCTCCGCCCCCCAGGTTCGCAGGTCGGCTACGGTGGCTCCAGGTTCCCTACCGAGTTGGCCACATCCGGTGACTTTTCTGGATAATGTGGCTCTTCTTCTTCCCCACCCAACACCAGGGGCACAGCATCCTTATGCTGTCTGCACCCTCTGCCCCAAGGATGGCATAAAATGGTAGCTTCCTCCCACAGAGGTGGGAGCAGGCCCTAGACTCACGGGCGGTGTCTACTGCCCCCTGTGGTGGGAGGTGGAGGTGGATAGACCCCTGGAGCCTGGTGCGACTCCTTCCGGGCGCGCTGGTGAAAAGCCATCCTCACCCTCTGCCTCTTCCCCTTTTCTCCCTAGGGTGCTCCTGGCAACCGTGGTTTCCCAGGTCAAGATGGTTTGGCAGGTCCCAAGGTGAGCAGAGGAAGAGGCGCTTGGTCCCTCCCTGTTTCCCTGGTTACAGAGCATTCCACTGACTTTCTGTCTCCTCTGGTGTAGGGTGCCCCTGGAGAGCGAGGGCCTAGTGGCCTGGCTGGTCCCAAGGGTGCCAATGGTGACCCGGGTCGTCCTGGAGAACCTGGTCTTCCTGGAGCCAGGGTAAGGTGGATGCTACGCAGACCCCCACACCCTTCCCACCTGCATCCTCTGAGCTGTGCTGCCTGAACTGGGAGATTTGGGGCCCGCCCCTGAATGACCTCAGTCTCGTCTCTCTCCCTAACCAAGGGTCTTACTGGCCGCCCTGGTGATGCTGGTCCTCAAGGCAAAGTTGGTCCTTCTGTAAGTCTATTTCCCTGGAGGTTCCTGGGAGAATAAGGGATTATCTTTCAGGAGATGGTGGGAAGGGGGAAGGAGTTTGGGTGAAGGTAGCCTAGGACTCTGTACATTTTGAGAATGGGTAAGAGATACATGATAGATTTCATGGCCAGATGCAACCTGTACCCTGAAAATCACACACACTGCACACGCACACACACACACACACACACACACACAGAGAGAGAGAGAGAGAGAGAGAGAGAGAGAGAGAGAGAGAGAGAGATAGATTTGGGCATCTTTGTGGAGGAGGAGGAGGAAGAGGAGGAAGAGAAGGAGGAAGAGGAAGAGGAGGAGGAGGAAGAAGAGGAGGAAGAGAAGGAGGAAGAGGAAGAAGAGGAGGAGGAGGAGGAGGAGGAGGAGGAGGAGGAGCGATGACAAAGATAGAAGTTCAGGAGAGACTTCTGAACCAGGTGTACCTGTCTGTAGATAGGTCTGTGTGTGGGGTTGGCCAACCCTAGATGCATTTATATGGCTGGTACTTTGTTCAGTGCCTGCCACACAGCAGGCACTTAGTAAATATTAATGGAGAGATACAAGCGTTCTGAGAATGGCATCCTGTCTTTCAGGGAGCCCCTGGAGAAGACGGTCGCCCTGGTCCTCCTGGTCCTCAGGGAGCTCGTGGGCAGCCTGGCGTCATGGGTTTCCCTGGCCCCAAAGGAGCCAATGTAAGTGATAGTTTGCTTTCTCGTCTCCTTCGTCTTTTCCTGTATCCTTCAGAGAAAGAGCTAACCCAGGGCAGGTGACCAGTGGCCTCTCAGTGTCATTGAGCTCTGCCCTCCATGTCCTGCAAGGAATGCATGTGACCTGGGGTAAACTTGGGTACCTTAAAACCCACTGTGACATTATGCCATAGAGCCCTGTGCCCTGGAGGCCTCTGATATAAAAGAAGGGTCTGATGATCTAGGGTTCCTTCTCTTGTACACACTGGGGCTTGAGGTTCCTTAGCCTGCTCTGCTTCACCCCATCCTAAACCACCCACCTCATGGTCCTCTCTTCCCTTCCTTCAGGGCGAGCCTGGCAAAGCTGGTGAGAAAGGACTGGCTGGTGCTCCTGGTCTGAGAGTAAGTGTCCTCCCCACTGCCCTGGCTCCATGTTGGTGCAATTCCTAACAGAAGCAGCAGGGGAGCTGTGCCCCCCAGATCCTTGGTTATCAAGAGTTGATCCCTGTGTCTGAGCACATGTGAGGTTGTGACTTCTGGGATCCACCCAGAGAGTCTATGGCTGCTGGTGGGTTTCAGAGCCAAGGCTGAGGTACAGAGGAAGATGCCTATGTGAAGAAAGGCTGAGGAAAACGAGGGATACAAGGAAGTGCAGGGAAGGGTGAGGGCGGAGGAGAGCCATTGAGGACCTTACTGATCTGAAAACCCCTGACCGAAAACTACATCTGCTGGTCTCAGGTGACGCCCCAGACATAAGTCATTACAACTCCTCTTCCTCTGCCCTGTAGGGTCTTCCTGGCAAAGATGGTGAGACAGGAGCCGCAGGACCCCCCGGCCCTAGTGTAAGTATCCAGCCAGCTCCTCCATGTGGTCTTGTGGGAGCTGAAACAAGGAACCTTGGATCCATTGACTAATAGAGGTGACAGATGTGGATCTGGACTGAAGCATCCCCGGATGAGAGGACACGTCCTAGGAGGCAGTAGGGAAGGAAGTGGAGGGAAGCGTGGGTGGAGGGTGGAGGTCAGGTGGCCCGCCAGGCATTGGCTAGTCAGTTCAGGAAGGCTTCTAACCCATGCCCCAGGGCGGAAGGCTCTGGGAATTCCAGGCCTGGCTCACCTCTTCTTTCTTCTGCAGGGACCTGCTGGTGAACGAGGCGAGCAGGGTGCTCCTGGGCCATCAGGGTTCCAGGTAGGTGGCTGGACCAGACTCTCCGTGCATTCCCTTCCCATATCCAGAGCTCTCAGGGCAGGTGCTAAGGGTAGCAAGCCCACTCCTCTCATGAGGTGCCAGAGTGTGGCTTCCCGTACCTGGCCCTAATTGCCATCTCCTTTGGGTCTGTCCTGTCCTGCGCCCTCCTGGAGGCCGAGGCGCCAGACTCCCTTCTTTGCTAATCCATGTCATTCTGGCTTCCAGGGACTTCCTGGCCCTCCTGGTCCCCCGGGTGAAGGTGGAAAGCAAGGTGACCAGGTGAGTGCGGAGCCCTTTGACCTTGTTTAGCTGATGTACAGGAGACCAGGGAAACGTAGTGAATGAAGAGCCCCGTGAAGCCTGGGAATACCCCAGAACTGAGACCAGCTCTCTATAGACAAGTCTGAGCCCAGCCCTCCGGACGTGCTCAGCCACCGTGGGAGGCATGCTCTTGGATCCGGAGCGCCCAGCCTTCGCTCTTCACATCCTTTTTTGTTCTCTAGGGTATTCCTGGTGAAGCTGGAGCCCCTGGCCTCGTTGGTCCCCGGGTGAGTGTCTCACTATTCAGTTTGGCCCATCCATGTTTCTCTCCCAACACTGAAGCCTGGCTTGGGTGCTTGGGGATTCCCTCTCTCCCTGTCTCATCTTCTCCGCCACTTTTGCCTGATCCCTGCCTGGTGTCTCTTCCACAGGGTGAGCGAGGTTTCCCAGGTGAACGTGGCTCTCCCGGTGCTCAGGGCCTCCAGGGTCCCCGAGGCCTCCCTGGCACTCCTGGTACTGATGGTCCCAAAGTAAGTGAGGCCAAGTCCCGCAGCACTAGGGAAGCTCACTGAGGGATGAGAGGGAGGAGAGGGGGCACAGAAGGCCAGCCAGGAGGAACTTGTGGAAGGTGGCGCTGGGAAGGGAATTTAAGGGGGAAGGGAGTAGGGATAGGGGTTCAGGGTCCTGGCTTCCCAGGCTGTATATAGTGTGTGTGGGGGGGGAGGCAGAGTAGGGGAAGGAGAGGGAGAGGTGCTGCTTACTACAGACTCTGCTTGTCTTTTACCCTAGGGCGCGGCTGGCCCAGATGGTCCCCCTGGGGCTCAGGGCCCTCCAGGTCTACAGGGAATGCCTGGTGAGAGGGGAGCAGCTGGTATTGCTGGACCCAAGGGAGACAGAGTAAGTAATGGGTCTCTCCCCAAAGCCATACCCACCAGGCTTCAGCCTTCACACTCCTACTTCTGAAGAGGAGAATCATGGCCACTAGTAACCCCTCCCCACAACCAACCAACTAACCTACCAACCATCCAACCAACTAACCATCCATCCATCCATCCATCCATCCATCCATCCATCCATCCATCCAACCAGCCAAACTGCTCTGCTATTGCAACCCCTTCCCCTTCTTTTCTCACCTTGGTTCCTCCTTGCCACCAGCCTGAACAAAGCCCACAGAAAATACTTCCTAGGCGGGGACTGGGTGCCAGAGCCTTAGCCAGGCAGGGCTGAACTTGGAATCAGTCCTGAAGAGCCCACTAAAGTACCCGGCGTTCTCTCCTGCAGGGTGATGTTGGCGAGAAAGGCCCAGAGGGCGCTCCTGGAAAAGATGGCGGCCGAGTAAGTGGCTGTTGTCTATAGGACCGGGAGTTGGGGTACAGACACAGGTGTTCCCATGTGGCTTCTAGTGCTCAGAAAAGGGGCTTGGAAACTTCAGGGGTTTTCCCTTTAGAGCTGGGGAGTGGACAGTGAGTGGGGGCTCTCAGACCATGGGAGGGCGCACCAAAGTCTATGTAGGGTATGGGGCCCGCAGAATCCCTGAGGAACCCCATGATGCTGGCCTGACTCTCTGCCTCCTTTATCTCCTTCTTTCTCTCTCCAGGGTCTTACTGGGCCCATCGGGCCCCCAGGACCAGCAGGTGCCAATGGCGAGAAGGTGAGTTGTGGCTGACCTTTTGTCCCTCTGTCTGTCTGACCTCCGTCCCTCTGTCCACCAACCCTAGAATGTCTTCCCCTTACCTCCTACTAGACAGCCATAGTTCACTCATCGGCCGTCACCCACCACAGTGGTGGCCGGAGTGGAGGGTGGAGGGTCCAGTTAGAGTGTGACATGTGTAGCCTGCGAGGTGGGGCTGTTGGCTAAGGCCTTGGGGAGAAAGGTGGGAATAGCTGGGACTGGGACGAAGGCTGATGAGGAATGGAGTCCAGAGACCCAGACCCCCTTTCCCAATATCGGGGCTTCCTAGGTACACTCGGTTCTACAGGCCCACTCTGATCCCTATCTTCTCAACTCCTAGGGAGAAGTCGGACCTCCTGGCCCTTCAGGAAGTACTGGAGCTCGAGGCGCCCCGGTGAGTGTCTCCCTCTAAATCAGGCTCTCCCTGGCCCCAGGAGTGAGGAAGCCAGATGTGTCCTCCAGCCTAGCCCTGTGCCTTGGGATTAGGGGTGGAAGGAGAGAAGATATGAAAGGCAGAGGTCACAGGCCCAGGCATGGCCAGTGCTCTGGCTTCCAGGGGACTCAGCTCACTCAGATGCCTCCTCTCTGGGGGTGGGGTGGGGAGTTGAACTTAGAGCTGGCCTGGGCAGTGAGTTCTCACTCTGAGGAGAGCACGGAGCAGGCGACAGGACATGACACCTCCTGGTCCTCTCACAGGGTGAACGCGGAGAGACTGGGCCACCTGGACCTGCTGGATTCGCTGGCCCTCCTGTGAGTATCTCTGTCTACCTTATTCATGCATGCAGCCCGGCTCCACACCCAGGACTCAAGGGCGCCTTCCGATGGGGAGAGAGGAAGGGAGAGCAAGAGGGCGGTAAAGGGAGACATGGATTCTTTTCTTCACGTTTCCACGGCAACAGAACAACCCAGTCTTAAACCCAATTTTCAGGCCCAGGGTAGACCCGTACTCATGTAACTCCCAGAACCTTTTGGCAGAACCTGGGGTGGTCGGCTCGCCTCTCCTTCAACTGTCTGCCCCTTCTTTGTATTGCAGGGTGCTGATGGCCAGCCTGGTGCCAAGGGCGATCAAGGAGAAGCTGGACAGAAAGGTGACGCTGGCGCCCCCGGCCCACAAGGCCCCTCAGGAGCTCCCGGGCCACAGGTGAATATTACTGAGCTCACGAGGCAGAGGCTGCCAGGACACAGGACCCTGGTAGGCCATGCAGGCAGAGTCTAACTGGGAACCCAGTGGACACCTCGGCTGTGGAGGGAGAAGCTTTCTTAGATCACGGTGCGTGAGGCACAGGGATTGGGTATTAGGTCTCCAGCACTGAGTCTAGGCTATGACCACTGATCAGACGGCCAAGACAAGCAGTCGGTCTCCTGGGGCAGCAGGGGGAGCAGGTTTCCCAGGAGGTTAGACGTTGGGGTTGTCTTTGTAGAAGCCTTGCAGAGTCCAGCCCTCGAGTCTCCCACTGGCAAGGCACACATTCAATAGCTTTTGTATGGCGTCCCAGTGTTAGGTAGCTGTACTCGGACAGCCTGGTCCACAGGGGTCCCGGGTTGAACCTCAGGGTTCAGACAGATGCTTACCACCCTCCCCAGGCTCACCAGCCCTCACTGTCATCTTCTTCCTGTCACAGGGTCCTACTGGAGTGACTGGTCCTAAGGGAGCCCGAGGCGCCCAAGGCCCACCGGTGAGTGAATCCCATGCAAAACGTTCTGGCCCTTGCTCTCTGCAGTGGCTTACCTCCTCCCTCCCCAGCCTTAAACATGCCCAGGCTAAGCCAATCCTACTACAGCCTGGCAGGAGAGGGGGCATCTAACTCTGCTGTGTGTGCACAGTCACCTCAGAGCCCCCAGCCCTCAGCTCTGCCACTTGGCTCCCTGAAGGCTAGCCACACTTCTCACCGGGACCCATGCCTGACTGTGTGGCCAGGTGCAGTGGAGCTCTTTCTCCTCAACGTTCACTTGCAACTCTGTAGCCTCAGCCTTTCTGGATTCCCCTGTCCTGAAACAAGCTCTCTAGACCTACCAACTTGATTCTCTTCTCTGCTGAGGGCCTGAAGTATCCAGGGCCTTTCTCTCATCCACTGCTTTGTGCCCACAGGGAGCCACCGGATTCCCTGGAGCTGCTGGCCGAGTTGGACCCCCAGGTTCTAATGTGAGTGTCATTCCAGGTTAGATCTGCCTTACTCCTGGCGTGGGAGACCCAGATAGGGTCAGAGACCTCTGGAGCAAACCACCAAACATAGGGGTCAAAAGAGCGCCCCTATGGCTCTGGGTTTTCTCCACCCCTACCAAATGGGAGGAGCAACTGACTGACCATTGGTAGCTGGGAGCAATGGGAGACCACCCAGCCTTCCTGGCTGACTTGGTCTCACCCTCAGACTTGGTATGCTGGAAGGGTTAGCATGATACCCTTCACCTAGGACACATTTCCTAAACATGTCCAGTGCATCTAGACCCACAGATTTCACTCTGTGAAAAGGCTATGGGCCCCAGAACAGATAACTGAGGGAGGAGATAAGGAAAAATCCCACCCACCAGCACTGAGCGTGGAGGAGGGGCTGCTGGGTGAACAGCAGGCTCAGGTCAGAGGGTCAAGGTTGGAGCTGTTTCTGGAGAAATCTATCATGGAGGACGAAGCTGGCCCAACAGGAGAAATTCCACATGGATGGAGAAAGGCTAACCAAGGGCTATGAAGCCACAGCCGGTTGCCCAGAGCTCTCACACAGGAGAGGAGACCAGGGGTGGGCAGTGTGGAGGGGGCCACAGAGGTGTCGGTAACTTGGCTGAGGGGGACAGCGAGTTATCACTGTCTGTATTTGTTCCTCCTAGGGCAACCCTGGGCCCGCCGGTCCCCCTGGTCCTGCTGGAAAAGATGGTCCCAAAGGTGCTCGAGGAGACACTGGTGCCCCTGGCAGAGCTGGTGACCCTGGACTTCAAGGACCCGCAGGAGCTCCTGGCGAGAAAGGCGAACCTGGAGATGACGGTCCCTCTGTACGTGCCCTCCTCGGCCCATGAGTGGCACCTGAGTTCCTCTAAGCACTGGGAGGAGGATGCGGGGCTGTGGGGGACGCGGGAGGGGAGCGGCACAGAACGGATTCAACGGGTGGGAAGAGGTACGGGCAGGCAGGCCCAGCCCTGAGCCAGCTCTTTCTTCTTCTCCTAGGGTTCTGATGGTCCCCCAGGTCCCCAGGGGCTGGCTGGTCAAAGGGGCATTGTTGGTCTGCCTGGTCAGCGTGGTGAGAGAGGATTCCCAGGCCTTCCCGGCCCATCGGTGAGTGAGGAAAGCTTCTTCCTTCAGCCCGCTAGGCCGGGCCTGGCTCAGGCTCAAAACTCTTAATTGGGAGCTCTTACTGCAGTGCTATCCTAGGTCTTCCTTCAATTCAGCTCCCTTGGAAGCAACCCTTTGTCAGCTGATTCTCATGAAGGGGATGGGGTGGAGCCCTGACAGGGATGCTTAGCGTGTACACTCATGGCCCTTGTCTGCATCCTTCCAGGGTGAGCCCGGCAAGCAGGGTGCACCTGGTGCATCTGGAGACAGAGGTCCTCCTGGTCCTGTGGGGCCTCCTGGCTTGACAGGACCTGCAGGTGAACCTGGACGAGAGGTGAGCCCCTAGCTTGGTGTGTCGGAGTGGTCTTGAGGGAAGGACACACAGAGAGACCAGGACTGGGTGTATAGGAGGAGGGTGGATGGAAGCTTGGAGGATGTGTAAGCTTTGAAGTCTCAGTTGGGCAGAAGTGAACAAGTCTATGCTTCAGACCAGAGTGGGAGAGTAAACAGGGAGCGGCTCTAAGTGAAACCTCATGTCCTTTGTCCAGGGCAGCCCTGGTGCTGATGGACCCCCTGGCAGAGATGGTGCTGCTGGAGTCAAGGTGAGTGACTGGTGTCTATTCTGGGATGGGGGCCGGGGAGGGGACTGCGCTGGGCCTAAGCGCCACTCTGGGAAACAAAGGATCTCTGCCTGCCTCTTCTGAGATGTTCTTTGCTGAATCTGATACCTTGCTCCTACAGGGTGATCGTGGTGAGACTGGTGCACTTGGTGCTCCTGGAGCTCCTGGGCCCCCAGGCTCTCCTGGCCCTGCTGGCCCAACTGGCAAACAAGGAGACAGAGGAGAGGCTGTGAGTATCCTGATTCGGGGGTGAAGAGGGTGACCAAGTGGCAGGGGGTGTTCCATGTTTGCTTTCTCCTGTTTGGAGCATCTAGAGGTAGTCTGAGGTCTCTGGGCTTCTAGGCAGATGTGGAGGAGTGGCTTCATGTCCTAACACTTCATTTTCTGACGCTGTTCTTGCTCTCCCCTCCCAGGGTGCACAAGGTCCTATGGGCCCCTCAGGACCTGCTGGAGCCCGTGGAATTGCTGTAAGTATTGGAATATCCTGTATGGAGTCCTCCTTGGAAAAGGGACACCAGGTCTCAGATGGGACACATACTAGACCAGATTTGACCAAATCTGTGACTTTCTCATTCACAGGGCCCTCAAGGCCCCCGAGGTGACAAAGGAGAAGCTGGAGAGCCTGGCGAGAGAGGACTGAAGGGACACCGAGGTTTCACTGGACTGCAGGGCCTGCCTGGCCCCCCGGTGGGTATCACTGCATATCATTTGTCCATGAGTGGGCTGCCCAAAACCTCCCACTTTTCAGGCCCCCTGAGCATCTCCTGCTACCCAAAAGGCTTGGGGTCTTCCTAAGAAGACCCTGGACTCTCTTGGTGGGTGGAAGAGGAGGAGACAGGGTGGGCACGTGATTGCTTCCCATTCTGAAGGTGATGAATTTCTATACCCAGCTGTGTTGACCTCTGCTGTTTTCTTCTTTTCCACAGGGTCCTTCTGGAGATCAGGGTACTTCTGGCCCTGCTGGTCCTTCTGGCCCTAGAGTAAGTGAGATGGTTTTGGGGAATGAAGTGGGTTAAGGCCTCAGCCAGGAGTTGACTGGGGATGGGCCTTACTTCTTCAGGACGCTTTGGACTTAGCAGTCCTCACAGGAGGTTCCCTAAGAAAAGTGGGACTCTTTTGCACTGGCTGTGGGTATAAGCATCTGAGGTCACAGTGACTGGAAGACAAGTCTGATAAAAAGATTTTTATAAACATGACTTAGGAAGGACATGGAAGTACCTTGCTGGTCCTTGGCTTAAGTGGAGATGGATTAAGGGAGTTTGGCTGAGCAACGCGGGGCATTGGAGGCAGAGCGGTGTGACTAGC
Organism: Rattus rattus; assembly: GCF_011064425.1. NCBI lineage: Eukaryota > Metazoa > Chordata > Mammalia > Rodentia > Muridae > Rattus > Rattus rattus. The sequence goes on along the minus strand of NC_046154.1, from coordinate 270,787,568 downwards.
GCTACCAGGCTGGCCACCTACATAGCCGCATCTGCTCTGCCACATTACTTGTACGCTGTTCTCTTACCATTTCCTCTCTTGGTCTGTAGGGTCCACCTGGCCCTGTTGGTCCCTCTGGCAAAGATGGCTCTAATGGAATCCCTGGCCCCATCGGGCCTCCAGGTCCCCGTGGACGCTCAGGAGAAACTGGCCCTGCTGTAAGTGTCCTGTCCCCTCCCTGCCGTCAGAGGTATTCCCAGCATTTTATAGGGCAGCTAGTGGTGAAGGCATCCTATAGGCTGAGGGCCCATTAGAGGGTCTCAGGGCTCATGATGGATTCTGGGAAGGAGAAGAGCCAGGAGGGGCAGTGGGGAAGCTGCTGTGATGTTCTTGGTCCTGTTGCCCTCTGTCCCTGTTAAATGAACAGGAAGTGGACACACTGGCATAGTTCCAGCAGATGGACACAGACGAGGGCCTCGTCCCATGATTCCTGGCTGACTTCTCTACTCACTGTTTCAGGGTCCTCCTGGAAATCCTGGTCCCCCTGGCCCTCCGGGTCCTCCTGGTCCTGGCATCGACATGTCAGCCTTTGCTGGCTTAGGACAGAGAGAGAAGGGCCCCGATCCCCTGCAGTACATGCGGGCCGACGAGGCAGACAGTACCTTGAGACAGCACGATGTCGAGGTGGACGCCACGCTCAAGTCCCTGAACAACCAGATCGAGAGCATCCGCAGCCCTGACGGCTCCCGCAAGAATCCCGCTCGCACCTGCCAGGACCTGAAACTCTGCCACCCAGAGTGGAAGAGCGGTGAGCCTGGAGGACAGGCTCCCCACCCCCACCCCAAGCCCCACCCCCAGCCCCACCCCCAGCCCCAGAGAGAAGGGCCAGGAAAGCACACCCATTGTACCTTAGTGCCATCTGCCTCTAACAGTCAGTCTGGCCCTCAGGTCTGAGTAGGAGCCTCATGGGATGCTACCTCTTTCTCCTGCAGGAGACTACTGGATTGATCCCAACCAGGGCTGCACCTTGGACGCCATGAAAGTCTTCTGCAACATGGAGACTGGCGAGACTTGCGTCTACCCCAACCCAGCGACTGTGCCTCGGAAGAACTGGTGGAGCAGCAAGAGCAAGGAGAAGAAGCACATCTGGTTTGGAGAGACCATGAACGGCGGCTTCCACGTGAGTGCCCGGTGGTCTAGGCTCAGCTGGCCCCTTACGTGTATCCTTCTCTGCCCTCCGATGCTTTAGCTCCTTCTCTGTATCCTCCACCGGTGTTCCTTTGGGCTTTAGAGGAGGGAAGGAGGAGAAAGTATTTTCTCCATTAGAGCTGGAGAAGAGGTCCTCTGAGCTTGCTCCACACCCACCCCAGTACCTCACAGACACTCTGAGCCCCTGTCAGCTGAATGCACCATTAGCCTCAGCTTCCAGCAGATGCTGGGCCCCTGGTCTCACACGCTCACCCCTCTGCCTACAGTTCAGCTACGGCGACGGCAACCTGGCTCCCAACACCGCTAACGTCCAGATGACTTTCCTCCGTCTACTGTCCACTGAGGGCTCCCAGAACATCACCTACCACTGTAAAAACAGCATTGCCTACCTGGACGAAGCAGCCGGCAACCTCAAGAAGGCCTTGCTCATCCAGGGCTCCAACGATGTGGAGATGAGGGCCGAGGGCAACAGCAGGTTCACGTACACTGCCCTGAAGGACGGCTGCACGGTGAGTGGGGCTGAGGTTGGCCTATGACAAAGGTCACGTTCCTATGGCGACGAGACCCATCAGAGGGTTGAGACAAGGAGGCATGTGGGAGCCCGGCTGAGTGGCAGGGGAGGGGTGTGTATACTGCATAGGCCTGTTCGCTTCCTCATCCGGAGGAAACGAAGATGCAGGCAGGGGTACCGACTCCCATAGAAGTATTTGTAGAAATTAGCCTATGAGAGGAGAGACCGTCACAGGGTGGGAAGAAGGGAGAGAAGCAGAGAAGGGCTCTGCCATTAAGGAGACGATCGAAGAGGAGGGGGCTTGGGCAAACGGAGAGAAAGTCTAGCGAGCCACTTAGTGTCGTTCCCACCTTGTGGCTGCTTAGTTTGGGGGTGCTGGGTAGCCGTTCCTTGTTGCTAGGCATCACCTGAATAACGCCCTTCCTTTTCTGCCTAGAAACACACCGGTAAGTGGGGCAAGACCATCATCGAGTACCGATCACAGAAGACCTCACGCCTCCCCATTGTTGACATTGCACCCATGGACATCGGAGGGCCTGATCAGGAATTTGGTGTGGACATAGGGCCTGTCTGTTTCTTGTAAAACCCTGAACCCCAAAACAACACAATCCATTGCGAACCCAAAGGACCCAAATACTTTCCAACCGCAGTCACTCTAGGATCTGCACTGAATGGCTGACCTGACCTGATATTCAACCATCCTAACCTCACAGTCCGGACCATTCTCCCCTTTCTAAGAGACCTGAACTGGGCAGACTGCGAAATAAAATCTCGAAGTTCTATTTATTTATTGTCTTCCTGTAAGACCTTTGGGTCAAGGCGGAGACAGGAACTATCTGGTGTGAGTCAGACGCCCCCCGAGTGACTGCTCCCAGCCCAGCCAGAAGACCCCTACAGGTGCTGGGCGCAGGAACTGTGTGTCCTACACAATGGTGCTATTCTGTGTCAAACACCTCTGTATTTTTTAAAACACCAATTGATATTAAAAACCAAAAAAAAAAAAAAATCATTGGAAAGGACACGGTGACTTGTGTGTTTTGTTTTTCCGGTTGTTTTTACCAGTCCTTGGCCCTGTTGCATGCCCAAATGTGGTCCTGAGACTGTCTGTGGACCTTTGAATTCAGTCATACTGTCTGGTTTGGTGCTCTCACACACACGTAAGACCTGCCTTCTAAACTTAGGAACTTCGCGGAATCCAGTGATGACCAGGAACCAAACCGTATCTGTTAGTCTCCTGCTAACACCTGACGTGGGTTACATAATCAGAGGAGGATTAGAAAATGGTTCTTCTGTTGGATTTTTTTTTTTTTTTTTTTTACAAAATTAGATAGTTGTGTTGACCTGGACCTTAGCGGAAGGTAGCAGCAGGTCATAGTGGGAGCTCAGGAGCCATTGCTCATGCTGTAAGCCAGGAAGCAGAGGAGGAGGGAGAGACCAGTGTCCTACAGACCTTTCTGAGAGTCCGTCCCCAGTGACCTGAGGACCTCCCCTAGGACCTACTTCTCGAAGTTCCACCACCTGAGAACCTCACCCTGGGAGCAAACCTCAGCGCACACCTTTGAGGAGACTACACTCGACCATTAGAGCCATAGTTTGAGAAGTCTGAGGGACCAGAGGGATGACCTTGTTCTTGAGAGTAAACGCAGAGCAGAGCGCACCTCACCTGCAGGCTGGAGAAAAGGCAGGGCGCACTGAGATTTAGTGTCGGGGAGTTGGGGGATGCTCCTTGTGGAAAGTAGGGTGGAAAGGGGATACAAAGGGGAGGGGTATAAATCCCCAGGGGTCGTTCTTTCTCTAAGCTTCTGAGACAAGGAGAGGGGAAAGGCTCGGCTCCTTGCCTCCCTTGCTCCGCCCCCTACTCCATGGCCCCGCCCACCACTCACATTGGCCCCGCCCTTATCCGTCATTCTGTAGACCGGTGCTCAAAGCTCCTACTGACCTTCTCCGCACTCCAGACGCGGAATAGAAAACTTCCCTTTTCCCATGGCTGAATATCCTTTTTTTCCAATGCCTTGGGTGTGAAATGAACAGAAATGAGCGTGTGCTGTTCCCTTCTCCACTAGAGGTACACAGTGGTGAGGTTGTGCGAAGTGGGCAGGAGATAACACTCCACGACAGCGGTATTTTGTGAATCAAATTTCAAAAGGTACCTAGTACATCTTGTAAACGAGACACCCACGCTTTTCTCTGACCCCTTTCCCGCTCTGTCCCCTTCTTTTAAAGTTGGAATCCTTTCTTTTAAAGAAATTAGAAAAATAAATAAAAAGAATTGAGGGAAATTACATGCATTAGTATTCCAAGTGTGATGTAAAATTAACTGAATGAAGCGCTTGTGACACCCAAGGAAGTAAAATGGTGGGGTGTTTAAAAGCACAGGATTGGTGCTGGAAGAGTGGCTCAAGGCCAGAGTGCTTCCTTAGCACACACAAATCCCCGGAGTTTGAGTCCCAGTGCCATACACATCCTCCCACATAATTATATCTACTTCATAAGGAAAAAAAGGCAACCTCTATCCGTGGAGAGCTGGTGACAGCAAAGGGAGGCCCGCCCATCAGGTGAGCACTTGTGAGGCTAGGACAGCAGGTGGAGCGGAAGAGCTGCTGAGTTCACCTCTAACCTGTCAATCCAATTGGAGAATCAGAACTCCCGGGCTCATTCCCTGAGTAAAACATCCAGCAGACCCTGACGCTGGCTCAGAGCTCTGTGGGAAGCCGAAGGGTACCTGGGTAATTCTTTGTAGCCTACCCACTACCTGCCCAGGAAAACCTAGACAAGATTGGGACTGCTTCTCAATGAATGGCTGGTGGAGCATCGGGGGAGGCTAAAAGGGGAGTCCAGAGAACACGCCCTGCTTGGTCTCTTCCTCTGCATCCCAAAGGGATGTGGAGACAACCTGGATCATTAATAAATCCTGGATTCCTGGTGCCCCCAGGAGGGCAGTTCTCTCCAGGAAGAATACTGCATTGGGTAAATTCTGGAGCCAGCAGGACAGAGCAGAGAGGCCCACTGATCACAGGACTCTGTTAGGTTCCGTTCCGTTCCCGTCTCGCAATTCTTTTCCCTGGAAGCATCTCCCATTTAAGGACTTGGGATTAGGAGCCAGATGTCCAAGCTGTAGCTCAGAGTTACTCTCAAGTTCCTTGGGCTCAGTAAAGCACTGGACACTTCCTGAAAGAGTGTCCCCTCTGGGGCTGGAGAGATGGCTCAGCGGTTAAGAGTACCGACTGCTCTTCCAGAGGTCCTGAGTTCAATTCCCAGAAACCACATGGTGGCTCACAACCATCTATCTGTAATGGGATCCGATGCCCTCTTCTGCTGTGTCTGAAGACAGCTACAGTGTACTCATATACATTAAATAAATAAATAAATCTTTAGAAAAAAAAAGAGTGTCCCCCCTGAATAACTGGGGGAACATGGTATCTTATTTATAAAGAAAAAGATTATTCTGCTCAGAGGAAACAGTCTGCGGCTTGTGGATTTATGCAGAACAAGCAGGCAGATTCTTTTAATGATTTCTTGTAAACTTTGGGCTAGAATCCTCAGGATACTTGACAGAGATCTCGAAGGTCCTAGGGGGCGTAGGGTAACCAGGAAGGCAGAATAACCCCTGGAGATAGATAAACTGTGGCCTATATGGGGCCTGACAAGCATAAATGGCTTGTGATAGAAATCCCTACCCATGAATTGCGTCAGGAATTGCAATCCGCACATACGGTGCAATTGGTGCACACGGTGGCCCTCAATGCTTTGGGGACGGTGTAGACTTATCAACGGAGAGTTCTGTGTGTTGTGGGTCTCTGTCAGGTGTTGCATCAGCAGTGTGAGGTCAAGAGAGATGACAGGCGATGTTTGTGTAAATGAGAAAAACCAGGGCTGGGGAAATGGCTCTGTTGGCAAAGTGCCTGTCACAGAAGCACGAGAGCATGAGTTCAGGTCCCTGTCACCGTGTGAAGACTCGGCATGTTGGTGTCTGTCTATAACCGGGCACTGGGAGGTGGAGACAGGTGGGCCCCAGGGCTTTCTGCTCAGGCCCTAGACAACTGGTGACTTCCAGGTTCAGTGAGAAACCGTCTCAGAAAAAAAGGTGGCAAGCAACTGAGGAAGACACCTGACATCCCATGGCCTCTGTGCACATGTACAGACACAGACAGACGGACAGACAGAATCTAGAAAGGGAAATGGGAAAACTGAAAAATTCAGTGTCAACATTGTCTCATAGGTGGATATGTCCTGTTTTAAGGATGTCATTTTTATTTTTTTCTTTATTTTCTTTTTTTAAGAATTATTTATTATTTTGCTTATCTGAGTACACTGTGCTGACACATCAGAAGTGGGCATTGAAACCCATTGCTGATGCTTGTGGGCCACCATGTGGGTGCTGGGAATTGAACTCAGGACCTCTGGAAGAGCAGTCAGTGCTCTTAACCACTGAGCCATCTCTCCAGCCCAAGGATGTCATTTTTTTTTTTTTTTTTGGTTCTTTTTTTCGGAGCTGGGGACCGAACCCAGGGCCTTGCGCTTCCTAGGTAAGCGCTCTACCACTGAGCTAAATCCCCAGCCCCCAAGGATGTCATTTTTAAACTGGTGTGCTTGATCTGTACCTCTTCTTGTCACCAGAATTCGGACCCACCAGCAACTCAATTAGCATAGCTATAATACTAAGCCCTGCTTTTGGTAACTACATCGTGGTTGTTATCAGCCGACTAGTCATGGAATCTTAGTTTGAGGATTCAAAGAGGGGAGTCATTAGGCAAATACTGGAAATGAAGCCAAGAACAGGGGGTAGGGATGGAAGACCTAAGATTAAGCTGCACTGTTGTTAACTGCTGCTTAGCGGGCGTGCATTGGTAGTCTGAAGGCCACTTCAGCAGAGCGCAGGACCCGACCACTTCCGGCTGGGTTAGAGTGCAGTGCGCCTGAAGAAACCTCCAATCAGGTCTTCCTATTATGCCTGAGGACTCTGGAAGAGGTTGCTGCTCCTCCCCCCAGGAGCAGTTTCCTTCCTCAGGCATCGCTGCCTGCCCTTTCCGGCCTCCAGGGGGCACTGTGCGCTCTGATCCGGAACTGAGACCTGCTGCGGGCACACGGGACTGAGGCTGCTCTGAAGGTGCTCCTGGGAGGGGGAGGGGGAGCGGCAAGGAAGACACAGTTGGGGTACCCTCTCTCTTCTTCCCTCAACACACCTTCGGTGTTCCCCTTAGGAAGCTGCTCTTCTAAGTTTCTCTCGCAGGCGCCTACGAAGGCAGACAGGCAGTCCGAGGCAGTGCGGATCAATCAAAAGCAGCGTTTATTCCTCTATCAAATTCCCAATCCAATATCCAGCCAGTGGATCAAAGGTCCGTCAAGCCCTTCAGTAGACCCTTGGGGGAAAACTAATCACTTTGTATGGGAAGGAAAAGAAATGCCAAAACCTTTCTGAAAAGCTGGGGGGAGAAGGGGGTGGGGGTGGGGGTGGGTATTAGGCAGCAGATGCAAAGGCAGCCACTGAGGGGGGCTCTTCACGGGTGTCCTGGACACCCTGCCCTGCTGGTGCTTCTCACACCGAGTTTGCAGCTGCACGAGCATCCTACCTTCGTGTTACTCGGGTCTGAAAACCTAGAACCCTGGTTCATCTCAACTTATAACGACTCAAGAGCAGCCAGAATATCGGAATCCGGTTCTTCAGCCTGAGGTTGAGCGCTAACTATACACTGGGCACAGACGAGGCACTGGGCAGTGGGTTTGTTGGTTCCAAGAGAAAAACACCAGGTGCATGGGAAGATGCACTGGGCCAGCCACAGGGACAGATGTTAGGCTTCCTTCTATAGGTGTGGCCCCCAGGGAACTAAGAGCAGGCTCTGAACGGCTGTGGAATTCTCCCCACAATCCACGTAGTGCTGCGTCTCCAGGGTGCTCTGGGATGTGTGGCCAATGTATGAAATCTGCACAGAAGTCCTAGCAAGAGGAAAACCATGAAGAGAGTAAAGAGACAGGAAACACTGCCCAGCTAAGTCCTCACAAGCCCAGGGGATACCGCCCACCTGGGGCCCAGGCTTCTGTCTTCGTGGTTACGTAGCCAAGAGGCCAGAGGACCTTTCTGGTTATCGCCAAATTCTGCGTCATGAAGCGACCTTCTGGATCGATTTTTTTTTTTTTTCTTTTTTTTTGAGCTGGGGACTGAACCTAGGCCTTGGCTTGCTAGGCAAGTGCTCTACCACTGAGCTAAATCCCCAACCCCAGATTTTTTTTCTCTTCTTTTTTCTTCTTTTTTCCTTTTTTTTTTTTGAGCTGGGGATTGAACCCAGGGCCTTGCGCTTGCTAGGCAAGCGCTCTACCACTGAGCTAAATCCCCAACCCCGATTTTTTTTTTTTTTAAACCAGGGACGATATTACCCCATAGAGGAGCTTCTGGTATAGCCTCTGGGCACTTCTGGTTCATCACAACTGAGGTGAGTGCTCCCGGAAGCGAGCAGAGACAAGGATGCCCTTCCTAAGCACCCACAGTCACCGACAAAGCTGAGAAACCTCACTCCGATCCTCCGATGTCTGACATCTGCGCTAGAGCCTGTCGTCCTCACTCCGAACAGCCGTGGTCCCAGACTAGAGGCTCTGTCGCCAGAGACTACGTATGCCTTGAGAAAGCTGGGCTGCTCTTTACTCTCGAGGGCTCTGACAGGATTGCCCGTTTAGTTAAACTAGAACCCATTTCACGCACAACGTTTCTTCTAACTCTTTAGAAAACAGCTATGTGTTCGGGTGTTTCTCCCTGCGTGTGTGTCTGTACACAAGGTGCAAGTGTGGTACCCAGAAGAACACATTGCTCCCCTGAAACTGGAGTTACGGACAGTTGTGAGGGGCCACCTGCTAGGAATCTAGCATGGGTCCTCTGGAAAAGCAGCTAGGGCTCTGACCGTCTCTCCAGCCCCCCTCCCACAGGGGTTGTTTAAATCTTCACTGGGGATCTGGCAGCCTATGCAGGGGTTCTGGACTCCACCCTGAGAGACCACCACCTCCTGAGGCTGAGCTACAAGGCGGGTGAGGGTCTCCTGTTAGCCCCCAGAGGGTGTGGGAAGCTCTCAAGTGGCCCAGGCTCAGGGCGAGAGGCCGTAGGAGGGAGGACAGGGGACTTACCTCATGAAGATCACAATGTTGTGTACCAGGATGGCAGGAAGTGTGCAGTAGAAGCTGTGGGTGGCAAACACAGACACGGGACACGGTCACCTGATTGAAAACGGAGCAGCGCAAGAACAGTGCCATCTTCCAGGGGACGTAGAGGGCAGTGTGGAGGTACGCTGTTGGACTGCGTAGGGGACCTTCTCTTTCCCATGCCTACCCTTCAAACTGCAATATTTGCCAAGGACACAGGTTCTGAGCCCCTCGAAGTGCCGTTCTCCACCCGCGACACCACGCCCCCTGTTTGTTAAAGCCACTGTCTACACGCTGGGGCTCTAACGTTTCTAGTGGTTAATGCTCTCTTCAGAAAGCCCAGAACTGCAGTCACGTCACAATGACATCTCCTCCCCAAAACCCCTGCAGAAAGCTAGAGGGTCCACGGGCAGCACAATATAGCGAGCTCTGTCCTTACTATACATAGGAAGACGGTCCTCCCACCTCAGCCTTCACCGTAAAATTCACCTGAAAATAAAGCAAGACCCACATCAGCCTGCGGTGAGCAGGTTTGTCCACAGACGCTGGATCATTCGTTCATCACATACAAAGCATCTCCCGTAAGCAGCCTAGGAGCCTGGAATAAATACCTCAGGCCCCTTCCCCCAGAGGCCTCCGGCTTCAGGCTCCTCCTCTTGATTTGATGACTGTCTTTCTCTTAGCAATTCTTTCACTGTCCAAGGACTTAAATGCTAGCTGTGTCTATCCCCTCCCAACTGCCCGTCATTACAGAGTTCACCAGGTCTTCATGGGGCGGGCAAAAGAGAGGAATGGAAAGGAACTACAGCATTCCCACAGCACCTACTCTCCTCCTTAGCATGCGGGCAGAGCCCCGTCAGCGACCACCTACCAGGTGCTCACTCCGAGGGGGAATGAGCGAGACATTCGCAGCCGTGTATGAGCCAACCACAGCCTTCATGTACTGAACCTGGCTGAACAGGTTGGTCACGGCCACAGGATAGAAGTTGAAGTTCCTGATTTTCAGGGTGGCCTGGGGAAGGAAAGGGAGGAAGCGCGAGTTAAGTGTCCTGGTCCGAGGCCAGCAAGAGCACACGTCTGGAAGCGAGGCCCTACATCTTACCGTCACATCGAGGACCACAAGGGAGTCCTGTTTATTAAAAGTGACATTCGACACTCTGATGCCATTATCGTCCACAAGGACTGAGTGTGGAAACAGAAAGAAGAACACCAGGCCAGATGCCAGGAGACACAGCAGGACCGACAGGAGGACGTACTGCTTCCTGCAAACGACAGCACAGGGCCACGGTGGGCAGTCAGATACCGGAGCCTAAATGGTCCCGATTAACACAAATCTGAGGCAGTGAAAGGAAAAGGAAGCCCACAGAATCGGGAACCACAGGCTGGGTACGGAGCAATGGGGTAAGAAAAGGCTCTTCAACCCATCTGAATACCATTCGCCCTCCAAACACCTGCTCATCTCCCAGGCTGGCCTGTTTCTCCGATCCCTCTTCTATTTGACCCTTAAGACATTTCTAAGTCTTTGCCCAGACTGTAACACAGACCGGGATATTTCACTTAAGCAAAAGTTCTAGGGGAAATGGGGAAGGGCTAGGCTACAGTTCAGCGGAAGAGTGCTTGTCTAGTAAGCAACAGAGCCTGGGTTCAAGTCTCAGTATCACCACTGAATAAACAAACAAGCAAACGAGTAAGGTAACAATCATATATTAAGTAGATAAAGGAAATAAGGAAATGGGACAGATACAAGAACAGACATCATTTCTCAAATAATTAATTGGCATTTTTTCACAGAGAGGAGTCAGGAACAGAAACAGATGTTAGCAGATGAGAGCTGGCCAACTCACGTTCTCTGAGGACGCAACCTCTGGTCACTGTGGGGGATCAAAGCCACCAACTTATTGACTTGCTCTAGAAAAGCAGCAAAGACTCACTCTGTAAATCCCACGTATGGGCAGCCCCTCTCGTCACATTTCCCTGCCAACTGCCACAGCAAAGACTCTTCTGGGATTAGACACTAAAATGTACATTTTTTGGTTGAATGAAGAAGAACCCGGTAAATGTAGAAATAGGAAAAGAAAAGCCAGAGGCAGGGGGTGGGGGGAGAGAGACAGATAAACCTACTGAGAATGCCACAGACTACAAAACTTCTACCAGCGCTGTGGGGCGGTGGCACTGAGGCTGGGGGAGCTCTTCGCTGTCTGTGACAAAGTCACAGACGTCTCAAAGCCACTGTCTCTCTTCCTTTGTAGCTTTGCGGTGAGTGCATGGTTTCCAAGGTTCTTAATAGCTCTAAACTTTGTGGCTTCCCCAACCTCTAGGGTCAATTTAGTAGCAGCTGTTACTACAGATAATCCAGGCCCCGCTCCTGAGCGGATTGCCAGTCCCCACCCCCCTGGTATTCTGCTGAGCTCTGACTACTGCTCACTGGTGCCTTTTTGGTAAAGAAGCTTCCAGAATAGCTCCTCCACAGTGCTGGAGCAGTCCTTATGAGCAAGAGCAATAGAGGAACATCCTTGTCAACAAATCTCGCAGTGGAGAAAAAAAATATTCCAAACCAAAGAAAGGCTGGGACAATACTGATGGTTAGTGCCGGGAGCCTAGAATGACCCGGGAAGGAGACTCAATGAGCTACAGAGATTAGGTTGGCCAGTTGGCCAGTCTGAATGATTTTCTTAACTGGGTTTTTTGAAGTGGGAAGACCCTCCCTAAATGTGGGTGGTGCCCACTTCATTGGCTGTCTCTCTGAATGAAAAGGGGAACTGGGTGCAAGCACCTCTTGCTCAAAGTTTCCTACGACGATAATGTGATATATGCAACTTTAAATTCCTGTTGTCATGATCTCCTCAGTGATGGGCTGTGACCTGGAGCTGTGAATCAGAACAAACTCATCCCCTAAATTGTTTCTGTCAGAGTATTTTATCAGAACAACCGGAAGAGAAACCTAAGGCATTAATAAAGGAGTAGACATGAAGAAGAGAAAGGGTTCCAAGTATAAGACCAAAAAACAAAGCCTGCAATCTGCCCATTTATCTGGCGAGCCAAGCTGGCTACAATTCAGGGCCATGACTATGGAGGGCTGCTGGCTGGAGCAGATACCAGAGCGCTTTCCCTGATGGCCGCTGGTCTCACCTTCTGGGATGTAGCCTGCTCCCTGGCAGGTGTGACAGGTGATGCTATTTCTCCCAGTGAACTCCACATAGGGAAACTGAGCGATGGCTTCCTCCTGATCTCTTTCAGCCAGCAAGTCCTCCGGATTGTCATCCTTCTTTCGTTGACAAAATGTGAGGGCAGAGGAGTGCTGAGACCCCATGTATCATCTCCTACATGGGGGATGGGAATGGAGCTGGTGAGCGCGTGTTAGTGTCCATATGGGGCCGCTCTAGGGGAAAAAAAATCACTTCTACAAGAAGTGTAAAATACTGAGTGAGAAGCTGGTGTTCTAAGCCTATGCGCAACACCGGCAGGTCCTACTGCGGCCCTCATTTTGCAGCAGTGTCCTGTGTCGTGTCCGGCACCCCCCCCCATCCCCCGGGAATGGGACAGCCCTCGCCGGATTAGGCTCTCTGCCAGGGAGACGCCATCTCCCCTCATGCCTCCCCAACCCACCCCGCTGCTTCTTCCCCACTGTTTGCAAACTCAAAAGGCAATCAGGCTGCACCTCGAGCAAACAAACAACAGGCACCAAATTAATTAAAGGCCTCAGCGATCCCCATTCTCCTCCTCTCCCAGCCCAGGAGGCGGGCTCAGGTCACGCCCCCGCAAAAAGCCATGTTCCGAACGCGTTCAGGCCTCCGAGGCCCGGGGAACGCCGGCGCCCCGGACCTGTGGCGCACCAACTCCTGGCTGTTACTCCCGGGACCACTCCTCCCTCCACCTGCCCGCTCCAGCGAGTCTCCGACGCGCCTCCGCCCGTGCGCAGGCGCAGAATGGCAAGCCCGCCGGAGGAGCGGGGCGAGCGCCTGCGCCTGCGCTCTGAGCTCCAGCGCGTCCTTCCCGCCGCGCAGCTGCAGTACACCTAGCACCGGTAGAGAGCGACAGAGAACTGCGGGAGGTGCTCGGAGACACAACGACGCTCCTCTGTACCCCAGATTTAGAGCTTCCGGATCAGAGCGCTTCTGTGCAGGAGGAGGACGCCCAAAGCCATTCTCTCCGCACAGGGACTCGGAGTGTAAAGAAATCCCAAACCCAGAATCTGCCCTAGGTCCCGGCAGAGGAGCTGAATGCCTAAGAGTTTATGGGGAACCACAGTGACAAGGGGCCTGATTCGGGGCAACTTCCACCAGAGTTCTGCTGGCTAGTCAAAAGGCATGAAGCCCAAAGCTCAATTTTGCAAAATGATCCTATTTCAGGACCACTATCCACAAAAAAAGTGTGACGGGCATAATGGGTTTGAGAGCTCCTCCCAAAGCTAGGGTGCCGCAGAATCGAAATGAAGCCAGCAAAGAGGACTAAAGCCCTCCAGAGCCCCGTGTGATGATACAGGATCGCCACAAATTCAAGGTTGCCTAGAACTGGAGTTTGAGGCCAGCCAGTAAAGTGAGACCCCGTTTTAAACCGAAACATAGAAAGAGCTGCAAGAGAAGACTTATCTTTTTTTAAGTATTTATTTTATTTATGTGAGTACACTGTAGCTGTCTTCAGACACACCAGAAGAGGGTATCAGAGAAGACTTATTTTGATATTCTAAAACTGGGTGAAAGAGGGACCCGTGTGAACGGGGAGAGGCTGGCCCTCTGCTACCTCCCTGTTCCCTGTGTAACTGTAGGAAACGTGGCTGATCTGAGAGTTTAGACCCGTATCTAACTGCTGGCCACTGTTAGCTCACGGAGCCTTTAGATGGATCTTTAGATGGATCCGAGAGCAACCACCCCGCTTCCACTTTGTCCCTCATCTAATTCCTGAAATGTTTTTACACAACTCTTTCTTTGACATTTTCATACTTCTGTGTCTACCCCTTTTTAGATTTATTTGTTTATTTTATGTGAGTACACTATTGCTGTCTTCAGACAAACCAGAAGAGGGCACCAGATCCCATTACAGACGGTTGTGAGCCACCATGTGGGTGCTGGGAATTCAACTGACCCTCCGGCTCTTCCTTTCTGGACTGGGAGCTTGGTGTCAGAGATTAAAGTAGCCGCGTTGTGACGGAGAGGACATGAGGAACACTGGACAGAAGGATCAAAGAAATCCGGTCCCTGATAGAATTCCCATCTTCCTAGGTTTCACGTCCTTACAGTGGGACTCGATCCTAAGAAATACAAGCCCTGCACAAAGAGGAAAGACTTGGCCCCTTATTGGTCTTGGTTTTGGAGGTTTTTGTTTATCTGGTTTGGTTTTGGTTGTTTTTGTTTTTGTTTTGTTTTTTTTTTTGTTTGTTTTTTGTTTTTTTTTGAAACAGGGTTTTCTGTGTAGATAGCCCTGGAACTCACTCTGTAGACCAGGCTGGCCTCTGCTTCCCAAATGGATTAAAGGCATGCCACCATGTCTAATGAAAGACACGGTCTTAGTTTTTTTTTTTTTTTTTTTTTTTGGGGGGTTGAAGTTATTTTTAGTTTAAAAAAACAAAAACAGCTTTCCAAGGGGGACAAAGTGAACTGAAGGTTAGAAGGAAGCTGGCTGTGGGCTTATCAAGAGCTCTCATTCCAAAGCCTGGAGAGAGAACTGAGCTCTTCTAGGGACTGACCGGATCATCAGAGGCACTCCTTGGTGGGGTGGGCAGAGCTGCCCTTCACCAATGCCAAGGTCTGCATGGCTCCAGGCAGCCACCATGTGCCCACTGACATGATTAACGCTATTATTCTCGGGGGACATTAAATTAAGGAATGACACAGGAAGCCAAGACAGTGCCTTATTCAGTTGGATTCTGAATCACAATCAGGAAATAGTCTTTATCTGGTGCCACCATAATTTCATTTTTCTTGGAGCGAATTCGAAGGAAGGTTAGGTCATTCTGGGGGTCAATCTCACGCACAGTGCTCCGCGCCTTTAAGATGAAGTTGTGCATGAGGTTGGCGTACTGTGTCGTGGTGGGATTGTCCATTGTGCTCTTGATGGGAATGCCTTCTGTGTTCACCACGATGATGCCCTGCACTCCTTTCTGGCTCTGAAGCCTCTTGAGTGTTTCCTCCACCTCTGCCATCTCGGACAGACACAGCAGCTCCGAATCGCACAGCCCACGGTCTTAGTTTGTACTGACTGCCTTAGCCCCAAGGTATAGGCCCACGTGTATGGTCTGCTGGACTCGTCAGAGCCCTGTTCTGGTAAGGCTTTTCTGCTTGAGATGCTTCTGGTAAGTAACTCACCTGTAGAATGGCCTTGTTCTCTACCAAGGGATCAAGTGTATCGCTCAAAAGTCCACTCTCACAAAGGTGTCACCACATGTTGCAGCCTCTACTGGACACCCTTTGGGTGCTACCATGAAGATAGACCTGACGTCCACACCATGGACGAACAACAGTATGGTGGGAGTCAGGAGACAGAGAAACAGAAGGCAGCAACTGGACCTGCGAGCTGAAGAAGAAGCCGTTGGGGTTGGTCTGGTGCAGCTAGGTATTCAAATACTGAATACTGGTCCCTGAGATCTGGTTGTCCCCACTAAGAGATTCTCATGCATACCAAGTGATACTATGTAACCTTGTTCTCCAAGTTAATTTGTCAATAAAACGTAGTATTAAATATTTAAAATCCCAGCCAGGGTTTCCACCCTGCCTTGGTTATTGAGTTCACAAGTGAAAGACACACTCACAGCCTTTTCATTTACAATAAGCCCTAAAGGGCACAATGGCTGGGCAGCTGCCTACCCTCTGTGCTGTTAAAGCCTACTTTCCTATCGATAACGCAGAGTTATTACTTATAATTTACTATGTTCCATCTGGGAGGCCCTTAACTCCAATCGAGCAGCTCTTGGGGCCACATTTTGACCCCCGGCAGCTTCTCCTACCTCCCCCTCTGGTGCGTTCTTCTTTTTCCTCTTCTCCAACTTCAAGCCAGAAACCTAAACCCCACCTATCTCTCTTCTGCCCAGCTATTGGCTGTTGGCAACTTCATTGACCAATCACAATTAGCTGGGGGCAGGGGTCACTCTCTCCTATCTGGGCAACCAGTTTTGGGGGCCCAAATTAGCATCAGAATATAAGCTGCATTGGGCCAACCCACTACACTGAAAGGCTAAAGCCTGTGACTGGACAGTAGATAGAGAGAGGTGTGCTGGCTTTCAGTTACCTGGCTGGGGGTCTCAGGTAGAGATGGGAGAAAGACAAGGAAGGACATGGAGAGGGGAGGAAGCCACCACGAGAGGACATGGACCATGAGCACGTGGCCAGGAGAAACAGCAAGGAACAAGGCACGTATGGCTGGGATGTGAGTTAGAATAGCCCCAAACCTGCCCAGTGTAGACTTGCAGCTCTCAAATAAAATACCTGGATTGTGTATCTTTTATACGGGTTAGCTAAGACTTCTAACTCATTTACAGGAAGAATAGCCTAGAATACCAAGGACTGGGGATTTCTTCAAGCCTGGGAGCACAAAGCCTATGGTCAGGAAGAGGGAGGGGATGGGTTGGTGGGCCAAGAAAGGGAGCCTGGAACATCACCAGTAGACCCCTGAGGCTCTTGACTGTCTGCTTTTGAAAATGTGGCTTGGATGGCTAGACCACACACCTGGGTCAATGCTGGCTCGCACCTGGAAGCCAGGCATGGAGCGGACCCTTAGTAAGTACTTTCACAACTACCCAGGCTGGAGGCTGGCCAGCGCAGCCTCGGGGAGTACTCCCAGCATCTTCCTGAGCCACCTGAGAGAGATAGAGAGAGTCTTAATTGGCTAGCACATTCCTGAGGAGACAGCCATCATTACTCACCAGGGTCTAACTTGCAGGTTTGTCTTAGTACCCCAGCTATTAGCACTGGGGTTACTGTAGATGTGAGCTCACTGGGGCTCCCAGGGTGGCCAGGACAGAGTGGGGCTACCCCAGCATCTCTGCACTCCTATCCTCCTCAGGTTCTCCAGAGCTGTCATGGGTCCTAGCCTCGCAGATGAGGATAGTGGAGCCCTGAGAGCACTGCTCATTCTAGAGACCCTAGAGGTCAGGGAGGAGCCCTGCTCATCACAGAATCTCCCCCACTACTCACAAGGGATGCTGTAGAATTCTAAGCTTTTTTTTTTTTTTTAAAGATTTATTTATTATATATAGGTACACTGTAGCTGTCTTCAGGCACACCGGAAGAGGGCATCAGATCCCATTACTGATGGTTGTGAGCCACCACGTGGTTGCTGGGAATTGAACTCAGGACCTCTGGAAGAGCAGTCAGTGCTCTTAACCACTGAGCCATCTCTCCAGCCCAATTTCTAAGATGGGAACTAAGGGCCTGAACTTAGAAAGGCTCTTCAGGGCACTTCATTCTGCCCCTGTTTATCCATAGATGAGAAACCTAGGTAAGACTAAATGACACACAGCAAGCGTAAAACACCTGGATCACTGCTTCCCCATTGGTTGGTGGCCGTTACAGAAAGATCAGAGAGCAGAGCCTTAGCTCCCACCCCCATCCCCGCCCTGTGCTGATGCCGTTGTAGGCTGAAGGAGCACAAAATCCTTTTCTATTGTTTGTACTGTCATTTTCTCATGTGCACCTGAGATCTCGCAGCCCTCAGCTCCGGTGTCTCCAAAGTGAAGGCCAAAGGGCAGTTCTTTAAGGGAAGGGAAAAAGCAGAGAAGGAGGGAGGGAGAAAGGAGGAGGTGGGAGAGAGGGAGGTGGGAGAAAGGAGGTAGGGGGAGGGAGAGGAGAGGGAGGAAGGAGGAAAGAGGAGGGAGAGGAGAAAGGAAGGAAGGAGGAGGGAGTGAGGGGGGGAAGGGGAAGCAGGTAGGGGCAAGGGAGGGAGAAAGGAGAGAATCCTCTACACTAGGAACTCTGCAGTCATAGAACCCAGAGTAGAAGCATCTGTTCTGTCCATTTTCCCTGGGGAAGTAAACAAGACCCGGGGAAGCCGATGGCCTCAGCTGTGCTGGCAGGAACAGAGAACTGTCAAGGAACAGAAGACACTTTCCAGGCCCCTCAACCCACCCAAGCCGAGTGCCAAGTCAGTCTGCCAAACCAGGATCCTCAGCCACTTGAGTGGCACGGGCAGAGCTGAGTACTGGACTGGGAAGGAGGCCCCAGTTGTGTGTGCTGTCACAGCCCCAGCTCAGGGGTGTACCTTGAGTAGCCGAGCTGCAAGCGGGTGTTATAGATTCTTCCACAACCTCGGGGACCCAGAAGAAATCCTATTTAAATAAATGTCCAATTCAGAGCCATCTCCAAGTGGCTAGCCTGGGGTTTAAACTCCTTGATTACTTGAGGTCATCTCTCCCTTCCCAAGGTCCCTCAGATTCTGGGGTATGTTCTTTAGAGCCCAGGGGGCAGGTCAAAGAAGGACCCCTCTTGTGTTTTCTGTGGTACACTGAACTTCCTTTCCAGCATCCCACAAGTCCCTCTATTCGGAGCCCAAGGATCTTTGCCCGGGCAGGCAGAGCTGTCGCTGGGGTCTGATGAGCGCCTGATGTCTAGTGTGGTACAGTCCCTCCCCTGGGAAGCCCTGCCCCCTTACCACAGCGGTGCTGAGGCTACACCCTTCTTTACACACCTGATGTCTAGCCTTGGCTACCAAGACTCCATCTCCCCTTGCTTTGCTTCGGCACCTTAGTAGCATCCAGGAGCACAGGATACCGTCCGTGGCCTTTAATCTGCTAACAAACATTCATGGAAAACGTTTTAAGGGATTGGACCAAGAACCTGAAACTCTACCTTAGACTAATCAAAGAAACCCAAAGGGCTGGCAAGCCCCAAGCCGTAACACCTTATGACTTTCTTGCTAGTTGACCGAGGGACAATTAGCCAATCTATAAACGGGAGCTATACCCAGGGTGAGGAAGGTGCCGTCACTAGGTGGAGCTTGTGGGGAGGGTCCTAGCTTTAGGACCTCTCATTGCTGGCAATCTGAGGACCACACTCTCTAAGGAGAATAGTGAGCAAACTAATCCCATGACCTTAACTTACTTCCCTTCCACTCCTCCCAGGGCTGCTAGACTAGATTCCCCAGTGTGAGCCGTCTTCACAGCCGGCCCTCTGAGGAAGGAGTAGAAAGAAGGGCTGTCTGAACCGGGGAATTAGGGGAACTGTGCCTGAGGGCCAGAAGCGGGCTCCCTGGATTTCACCTCTCCAGAGAGTGTAAAAAGACAGGTGTTTGTTAGCTCATTTTCCTAGTCAGTCTTCCCCATCCCAGAATCCCTTTTCTCACTGTTGGGGACAGACATAGTACTAGAAGCCTATCTGAGAGTCACCCGAAACCTGCCGTAAACTCCTAACTGTGTAGACCTCTATCCAGGACAGTGAACTTTCAGGCTCAGTCAGCAAAGCTCTCACCAGCCCCCTCCCCTCTACTCCAACCACCTTTTCCTGAGAGCAGCAGGGCAAATGATTAACAGATACGCTCTGAGAAAGTGGACAGAGGAGGAGGCAGCTGTGGCAAACCCAGGAGGGTTACTGAGGTGCAGGAGCTGGAGGATGAGGGCAGTGGTGACCTGCAGGAGGTCTGTAGAGTCCCTGTCTCATGCTCAGGTGTCCCCCACTCCGCCCCTTCATTGCACAGTGTGTGGTGGCCGTCAGGTCCTTTTCATCCTTTGCCTAGTCCCTGGGCAAGCGTCAGAGCCTTCTTGGCTCAATCTCTGACTTGGCTAGCTATGCTAATTTAGTGGCCATTACGGGTCAGGCACTGAGACAAGGCGCTCCAGCATGTCATCTTGTTTCGTCTTCCCAGCTTTTCAGGCTGGGCGTCCTCTCCCCATCTGACAGACCCTGTACCTATGGCTCCCAGAGCGATGAGGCCCCTCAAGCACCCACAACTGTCATATAAGGACTGCAGATTCTCCAGCACGATTTCAGTCCTCCCCCCTCGTCCAGTGGGTCTGGTGGTCTGGTCTAGTGTCCTTTCGTAACCTGGAAGTGTGGTCATCTCCTTTTTCTCTGTATTAAAGCCTTCGGTGGCTCCTCCCAGCCTCAACGTGAATCCTAACCCTACAGAGCCTGAGGCAGTTTCCTCTCCCCCATTGCCCTCTTCCCACTCACCACACACTGCAGCACATTCCTAAACATGCTTGGGACCAAATATTCTCTCCTCCCAGTCACCCTACCTCACCTAACTACCTAATTTCCCTATAGACCCCACACTCCACATTCCCCCACAGCTGTCAAAGCAAAGCCCCTGTGGTGTCCAAATGTATCCCCTGCTCTCTTCCACATACACACACACACACACACACATCTGCACACATGCACACAGAGAGCACACATAGAAACACACATGCCCCTGTGCTCACACCAGACACTGCTGCTCAGTTAAGTGTTGCTGCTGTGACGTCTGGCCCGCCTGTTGTTGGACCCGCTCGCTTTTGTGTCAGTTGGTTAACCAGCCAGGCTGTGTGTCCTGTTGGGCTAGAAACTCTTTGAGGCCAGGGATGATTCCCCTGAAACCTCCAGAAGAGTTTACCAGAGAGTAGGAATGAATAAGTCAGTCAGTGCACATTGAGAGAGAGAGAGAGAGAGAGAGAGAGAGAGAGAGAGAGAGAGAGAGAGAGCACCTTGGAACACGGACAGTGTCACACACACAGCGTCCCTGTCACACGTCATGTTCCTGGGAGCCACTGAACAGGAACTGAATGAAAGGTAGCCAAACTGAGAAGGGAAGCAAAGAATCCTGGAAGGTGGAACTCAAGACTGCTTGCAGTGCAAAGGAGCACACGCCGTTCCCCATTCTGTCCACCAGAGGGCGCAGGAGGCTAGCAGACAGCGCCTGGAGACACAGACTCTTTTCTCAAAACCATCAAGAGGACTGGCAGTGTACCCCTCCTCAGAAGGGTTTGGGGAAGCAGCATAGGCAGGGAGAGACACAACACAGACTCTCCTGCAGCAGCAGGTCAGGGGCTGGACTGATGTGTTCTGGCACAGTGGGGAAGGAAGGCATTTTTGTGCTCTGACAAAGCCACCTTGAAACAGGCTACTGCTGGGGTCTAGTCAGCCCAGGGCCGGGAAAGGGCTTGAATTCCTTTACCCATGAGGTCATGAGCCATGGAGAGGTTATTCACACAAAGCCTTGGACTCTAAATCCACCCCTACCACACACACACCTTCTACCTTGAGCTAGTCACGGCCAACCCTGCCTGCCAGGGGCCTGGGAACCCTGGCTCTCACGCTGAGTACCACCTGTACCCAGCCTTGTGTTAGGCCCCGGGACACAGTGAGGCACCACACACATCCTTGCCCTCCAGGCATTTCACTCAAAAGGCAACAGACAAAACTCTGCCAGCGTTAGAAGGGCACGCTCAAGAGCTTGGAGGTGTAGACATGAATGCTGGCCCAGAAAACCCCAGCAACTGTATGGCCCTCACTGTCCTTAACCCTTTCCATGTCTCCGTATGCTCTTAGGAGCATTGTTGAAATCATAAGTTAATCCACAGAAACCTTTTGGGGCAACGCCTGTCATTCAGCGAACGTTAAATAAAGGTTAATTATTTTCCCTCTGCCAAGCTTCCGCCAACGGGCCCTTTGAAGCTTTCGTCTAAAAGTACTCAGGAAGCGAACAGGTTAGTGTCTTGATGTTTCTGCTTTCATTTTGGCGTTAGTCTTGGGCATCTGTTTAGCAGGGCATTTGCGGCTAGCTCTCAAGTGTGCAAAAGGGCACTGTTCATGCTGAGCTCCTGTCCACTCAGATCTGAAAGGGGATGATGTCCAGAGGTGCTAGGGATGCCAGAAAGGTCACGGAGTCAGAAGAGGAAGGCAGAGAGGGAAAGTCTCTAGTCCCCTGGCCCAGGACACTCTCCCAAGTCCTGAGGCTTAGAACTGTGTGGCTATCCTGCTGGCCCAACCATCGTAAACAAGACAAGTTGAGGCTTTAGGAGATGAGAAGAGTCCAGGACACGGCAGGAAGGGGTTAAATCCCAGGGCTGTACTGCCCTGGCTGGGTACTTCCTACCTGAGCATCTTCCTCGGATGAGTGTCACCTACTGGCTCTGCACTTCTGGGAGGGTTTCTAGTGCTGGGCGCCATGCATCGGATGTTAGCCCTATGTCTGGTTCTGTCTCCGCTTCCTCTTTCTAAGTCTGCCTGTGAGTAGAGGTCAAAAAGCTCACTGTGCCTCCAGATGGCATTGCTGTTTCCTCCGCGAAGTCCTAGGGAAAGATGCTGACCCTCTACCGGGGACCATCTGACTCTGAAATCTCAGGTTGCTTACACAGTGGGGCCTCTGTATGCTCGGGGATTGGGGTCAGGATTGCAGATGGCAAGACCGATGGATGCCCCTGTCCTTTGTGTAAAATGATGTGGTTGTGGCAAATAGCCCATGCACATCCCGTGCACTGGTAACTATCTCTATAGGGTATATAATATATAATGCAATATAAGTGATTGTTACACTGTATTGTTTGGGGAATAATAACAAGAACTTGGTTTCAAATGTGATTGGTCCTCAGTTTCAGAAGGCCTGGGGACCCAGCCAGCCAGAGACAAGGTTTTGCTCCCGTGTTGTGCGTTGGTGTCCACGCACATGGGTGGGTGTGTTTGTGAATGACGGAGGATCTTCCCCCTCCATTCTCCATGTCACTTTTAGAGACAGCATCTCCACTGAACTTGTAGCTCACTGGTTGACTGGACTAGCTGGCCAGCGAACTCCAAGGATTTGCCTGTCTCTGCCACACTAGGGGTTAAAATGAACCATTATATTTAGAAATGCCTAGGCCAAGGTCATCCCCTGGGCTGGGAACACTCCTTAATGCATGCTGCTGTCCTTAACGACTCTGCAACCAAGTCTAACATTTTGTTAAGCCCATTACTCTTTCACTCAGTCGGCTTGTCCTCCGAGGTCTGGTACAGGGCTGGGGACATGGCATCTTTCCTGGCTACCTGTGGAAGTGGGGATGGATCTCTCGTCCACTCCCCTGGCATGGGTGCTTCCTGTACAGCCCTGCAGGAGGCCTGTCCCCAAGGCAGAGGCTCGTCCCCCCACAGACAGCCGAAGCCCATCTGCAACTTTCCTTGGCAGCTCCCACGTTCCAGACTAACTTTAGGGTTTGCTTCCAGCTGTGGTTAGGTTTTTCTGTTTGAGAAATATTTTAAGCAGCTGGTGGGGAAGGGATGGCGAGATGGGGAGGGAATAATGCATGAGCGTGTGAAAGGAAGATTGTCTGCATGACTTGAGCTGCTCCTGCCCACAGCTTGGTCTCTGGTGGCTAAGGGAAGGGACGCTGGTGGCTTCAACAGCCAGGGGAAATACTCTGTGGCCCCTACAAGTGCTTTGTGGGGATGCTTTCACCACGGGCTTGAATCTTGAGTATGTGAGAAATTCACACACAAGAGAAAAGTAGATGAGACTGAGGTTAAACACCAGGGAGAACTTCTGACTGTCAGAATGAAGTCCTCAAACCAGGGGTGTTTTACCCAAGCCCCTGTCTTTCTTCAGAACTCAACTTCCTTCTGCACCTGCACTCTGTAATGCCCCAGACAAGCTGACCCCAGCCCAGTGACTCTTCATACACCTAATAACATAAGCCCTTCCCTTCCTCCCCATCCTCCCACCCTCAGCTTTACCTGCTTCTTCTTCGCTCTTTACCCTGCTTCCCGCTGCAGCCCTGGACTTTGGGGTTGTCTGAGGAAACCTCCTCAGTTGCTTCTCAGAGGCAAACTTCCTGAGCAGGCAACGACACAGGCCAAGGGCCTGGATCAGAAGCTCTGGCCACTCTACAGGAAGAGGGTAGGCCCGCTGCCCTTTGACGGCTGGGATGGACTGCAGAGACAGAGCCCCACAGAAAACCCAGGACGGGAGAGGAATTAAATCACAGAGTTAAACAGAAGCCGAGTCAGAGAGAAACAGAGGGAAAGTCAGCCTTGGAGGAGGGAGTGGACAGTCACTAAGCAGGCCCTGGCTGGCCCACATAGACATTCCTGTGGCCTCTGATGGCAGGGTGGGCTCGGCCCTGAGGGCTCCCTGGTGCCAGTGTGGGGGCCCTAGCATGGGGTCTTGGGCCAGGGTGGCAGGAGGGCCTGCCCTCCACCGTTTGGTTATTCTAGGGGCTGCCTCCACTTGGCTGGGGAGAGTCTGTTGGCCAGCGTGTAGCTTTTATGCAAGCCTAGCTTTAGGAGCCTTAAGCTGTGAAAGGTGAGCTCCTCACAGTCCGGGGGAGCCTAGTAGGAGAACGCTGGCTCTAGGAGGAGTCTGGGAATCTTCATCTGGGCACCCCTGGCAAGCAAGAGGGAAGCCAGAAGCGCTGGTGCTGAGGATGGGGGTGGGGTGGGGTGGGGTGGGGGAATGGGGAGGTGAGTGACAGCACTGGAGAGTCTGGGGTGGTGGCAGGTGTGTGTGACAAAGATGGTGCCCAGGTCAGGCAGCAGGCTGTAGGACAACCTCAATTTAGCAAGCCAGGCTTCCATAGCAAGAGGGCTTGCCATGCCAGCAGTCTCCCCTGGGGCAGTCTGTGGGGAAAGTGACAGTAATTTGAGGGGATTAGCAGCCTTCCTTGGCCCTTCTCCTGAGTGATCTACAGCCTCAGGGCCTACTGCATCCTGAGGTAAACCCCTGTAAGGGAAACAGCAGCCTTTGACTTTGTAACAGCTCTGTACTTACCGCCCTGCCAGTGGTTCAGGCCACAGCCCCGCTGCTCTCTGCCCTAGGAAGCTGGGTAAAAGTTAAACATCCTAGAGGCTCCCTGTGGGGAACAGACAGGGGACCACACGCTTCCTGATGCTAACCTGCATTTCTACTTCACACTTTCTTCTTTGAAACAGCACACACGTGTGTTAAAACTCTATGTACAGTGTAATGAAGCATCACAAACGAATCCCTATGTTCTACCATCCAGGCCAAGATCAGCCATGGCCTCACACCAGAGGTCTTCCCTTGGTCTTATCCCACCCTCTGGTATTCTGACTTGAGACCGTCATTTCCTTGTTTATCTTCCAAAACATTTAGAGTTTCTTAGATATTATCATCTTCGGCTTTCACAATGGCCTTATTATTCCCATCTTACAGATGAGGACACTGAGGCTTAGAGAGATTTAAATAACTAGCCCTAGGCCAGCTAACAAGTGTCAGGAGCAAGTCACAGCCAGCACTGGCTGGTCTCGGAGCCTGTCCTAGGTGAGACAAGAGTCTACAGGAAACTTGAACACAGGCGCCCTTAGCCCACCTAAAACTTCCAACTCTCCTGTTTTGTGGGCACCTAGTGATAAAGGATGGAAGTCTAGGGAAGATGAGGTGGGGTTTAGGAAGAAGGAGTAGGGGTTGGTCAGGAATGGAATGGAACTTTGGGTCTGGGTGGACACATCTGAGAATGCCCCAGACTGTGTGCATGCACTGAGCACCCAGTACTGTGGGCATGCACTGAGCACCCAGTACTGTGGGCATGCACTGAGCACCCAGTACTGTGGGCATGCACTGAGCACCCAGTACTGTGGGCATGCACTGAGCAACCAGTACTGTGGGCATGCACTGAGCACCCAGGACCATGAGCATCTACATCAGAGCTCTTTACATTACTTGGGCATGCATATCCAAATGTAATGTTATCAGGGTATTTATTATTTATTTATTTATTTATTTATTTATTTATTTATTTATTTATTGTGCTTTTGGAGACAGAGATTCTCTGTAGCCCTGGCCATCCTAAAACTCGGTCTGTAGACCAGGCTAGCCTCACACTCACATAGTTTTCCCCGCCTCTGCCTCCTGAGGGGTGACTTCAAAGGCGTGCACCACCACGCTTAGCTGGGTTATTATTATTTTTTAAGAAATAGATACAACAGTTTACACATCAGTTCTCAGTGTGTCCTATGGGTTAGACCGTGCTGACTCTCCTAAGGAGGAGAGGGTTTGTCTCACGCTGAACAGCAGGAGAGCGTCGTCAATGGGTGCCTCGTGAGCTATCTGTGGGGAGCACATGCCTCCTCCCTGTGCTGGAGCTACCCTAGCTTCCCAGTAGGTGAGTGTGGCAGGCAAGGGGCCTGGAAGATGAAAACTGACTTCAGAGTGTGAACCCCACACCAGAAGCAGCTATGGCCTAGCTACCCTTTAACCTTTTCCAGAGATTCCTGCTCTGCTGTGCTAAATAACCAAACAACTCCACCTGTTCTGGGTCTTCTGTTCCCTACCCTCTCACCTCTTGCACTTTGACCTCTGAATCCTGTTGCCTGTCTGGGGTCTTCTGGGTGGCCTCCCTGTCTCATGGGTCCCGACTTCAAAGAGACAGTAGGAATTGGGGCTGAATGACTCTGAGTTCGGAAGCTATGCTCTGAGTCCAGGGAGCACACCTTCTCCGCCGACCAAGGGGAGGCAGGGATCACCATGCCCAGATGTTAATTTCCTGCTTCCCAGG
Organism: Rattus rattus; assembly: GCF_011064425.1. Lineage (NCBI taxonomy): Eukaryota > Metazoa > Chordata > Mammalia > Rodentia > Muridae > Rattus > Rattus rattus. The sequence continues at coordinate 270,761,355 of NC_046154.1, read as the reverse complement.
GGCACTAGGAACGGGGATGGTGCCAGGTAGGTATGATGCCCCTGCCCCTGTGCCAATGTCATGGAAAATCTGAAGCCTTGATCTTTGTTCTTGATTGTTCCTCTCCGATTTTTACAACTGGAAACTTTCTCGGCATCTTTGTTCCCATCAGCTCCAGAGGGAGGAGGGAAGGAGGAGGGAGGTAAGGAGGGAGGGAGGAGGGAAGGGGGAGGGAGAGAAGGAGGGAGGGAGGAGGCTGAGTCAGCAGCTGGAGGAGGAACTTGGTACTTCCTTGGACCAACATGACCCCTTCTCTCTCAAACATCTACACTCAGGCCGTTCACCCACCAACAGTCTGCGCTTCTGTGCCAGAGGCCCCGGGAGCAGGGATGGGACCGGTCTGGCCCTGGCTGCACTTCCTCGGCAAACTGGCTCCTCTTGCCCTGGATTGACCCCCCAGTTACCGGGCTGGCTGCCGCCTATCCCTCTAACACCTGTGGTGACAATGGATACCCAGCCCTTCTCCTCCCTGTGGGCAGTTCTGGCTTCTGTTTACCATGGATTCAGTTAGGAGTTTATGGCTAGGAAGCCACTTTGCGAGGGTACTGGCTCCCTCTGCCTTGCGCCTGTTTTCTCCTTCATGGTCAGCTTTCATGGAAACTTCTTGGGTCAGTGGCTCTCACCTTCCCTTCCTGGGCAGGAAGGGAAGGCTAATGCCCCTCCCCTGGGCTGGCACCTTCTTTCCCTCACCATCCTGCTAGGGAGGAGGGCAGCTCAGGTTGAACACAGAGCAGGGCCTGCTGTCCCTCCTGGCGTTACCTGGAAAGACTTGCTGAAGAGAAGAACACCTCTGTTCCTGACATCTGTGAGCTGCTTTGGAGGCTGAAGCAAGCATTGCCCCAGGCTTCAAGGCCAGGAGGAGCCGTAGAGCTAGTTCAAGGCTCCTGAGCAACTTAGCGAGACGTTGTCTTGAAGTACAAAGTTAAAAAGAATGTGGCTAAGTGGTAGAGACAGATTCCTTGCCGCAAATAGACGTTAGGTTCAATCACTTCCCTGGCACCCACCGCACACATAGTTAAGAAGTTGTTCGATGGATCAGACTCTAAGTTACGTGAGAAAACTGACTTTTCAGGTCACTTGAGATAGCTCTCTGGTCAAAGGTGTTTGCAGGCAAGGTTGACAACCTGAGTTTGATTCCTGGAACCGTTGCTCGGGGTGGAGGCCGAGAGAGTCACTTCCTGTAAGTGGTTCTCTGACCTTCCCATGTAGGCTCTGTCTACATGCAACAATGATTCACGGGATAAAATAAATATATTTTAAAAAGTTCTAAAAGAAAACTGACATTTTGGGGAGGAGGGACTTGTAATCTAAGGCACAGTGTGTGTGTGTGTGTGTGTGTGTGTGTGTGTGTGTGTGTGTGTGCTCATGCATTGGAGCAGGTGTGCTTCAAGCCGGCAAACCTTGGGAGAGGAAGGCTAGAGAAGCCAGGTAGTCAGGGCCTGATGTCCAGGGATGGAAATGAGGGAGCTGGTCTGACAGGTATAGTCAGGGTGGGGAAGGAAGTCCAGGAGTTGGGGATTCCCTCTAGATGCCAGTTCATAGGCCTGTGCTATCTCTCTGGGGCAAGGTGAGGACCCGGTCTGCCACCCACCTGTCTATGCATTGTGGGCTTGGCTGCAGATGTAACTATAAGAAGAGATGGATCTTGGTGGCCTGTGGTTAGTGTTTTCCCTCCAAGGTGTGATCATGTCCAGAGCTCCAACACTGACCACTTGAGGACAGTGAAAAGTATCATTTATATTTCTACTGTAGCACATGACCCTGTTGTGAGGCATCTGATATGCCTGCATGGAAATGAACCACATTCAAAAAAAGGCTGTAGAGAGAAAGGCATCTGGCTGGCTTCCTCGGTGACCTTAGAAGGACAGGGACCCTAGTGCCACAACAGCCCCAGGATTCCCTGCGTCACACCCAGGTCTGTGGTTCTAAGTGCTGGCTTTTCCAGGACAGTGTGACACACCATGACTGTTGGCCAGTGGAAAGGCAAGCCTAGAATCACCCTGCTTGGCCTAGCACACTAGGCCTCTACCCCTCGAATCTGATACCTCTCTCCCCAAGCAGGACAGAATATCTTCATGGCTGCAACTCCTGCCGGTGCCTTCTCCTCCTCTGCAGAAGTTACTCAGTTACAGCCTCAACTTTCTATTTCCAGAGCAAAGGCAGGTTCCACCTCCTGGTGCTTCCCCTCCCTTGGCGGGGACTAAGGGCGGGGTCCTAGTCCAGGTCCAAAGTGAACAGGGCATGCGAAGGACAAGGTTAGCTCTGTTATCTTTTATGTCACCAATCCCTGTTATCTCCCAAGCCTTCCCCAAGCAGCAGGCAGAAAGCTCTACTTCTTGTTTGCGAAATCATTCCCCCTTCAAGGCTCTTCCCCATGGAGAGGACCTTCGCTATTCTGCTTGTTCACTGCCATCTTTCCTGACCGCCATCTTGCCAGACCGCCATCTTGCCTGACCGCCATCTTGCCAGACCGCCATCTTCCACGATCTGTGCTGGATTCTGTTCCCAGGAACCACACCAAAACCCCACCACGCTGTTTGAATTAAGTTCATCTGCCCCAAGAATACTTCTCTGCCTCACCTGAGCCTTCTCAGCAGCTCCAAACCATCGTCCGTCCTGAGGCCCCTCCACCCCTGGCTCGCCACTCCAGTTTCCATGTGGCCCTCTCGGGGTATGTCTAACCTGTGACACACGAGGGAAATGTGACGGTCCATCTTTGACAACTTGACTGGACCTCTGGGTGTGTTTGTGAAGATGGTGGCCCAGAGGTTTAACTGTAGAGGGGAAGTGGTACCATCCTATAGGCTGAGGTCCTAGAGGGAGTAAAGAGAAGAAAGTCAGCTGAGCACTAACATTCATCTCTCTCCACTGCTTCCCGATTGAAGTCAGGTGACTAGCGGCTTCCTAGTCCTCGCCTTCCCTCCATGCTGGAGTCTGTCTTCTCCAACTTTGGGGCAAAAGAAAGGCTGCCTTCCTAAGCTCAGAGGTTCTCAACCTTCCTAATGCTGCAACCCTTTAATACAGTTCCTCTTGCTGTGGTGACTCCCCAACCATAACATTGTCCTTGCTACTTCCTAACTGTAACTTTGCTACTGCTATGAATCGGAATGTAAATATTTGATAGGCATGTTATCTCATACGCAACCTTCGACCCCCACCCTCATCCTACCCCCCCCACTCCTGTGATTCCCAAAGGGGTCACGACCCACAGCATGAGAACCAGTGGTTAAGCTTCTTCTTACTGGTACTTGGTCCTAGCAAAAGGACTAATACAAGAGAAGTCTGAGAGTCACAGTCCTGGGTATGAATCAGGGAGCTTGATCCTGGTGCTGGCGTGGCACCAAGATCCCTGTCCTTCAAAGGTCACCGAGGAAGCCAGACAGATGCCTTCCTCTCCATGATTTTTCAGTGAATGTGGTTCATTTCCATGCAGGCTTATCAGATGCCCCACAACAGGGCGATGTCCCACGGTAGAAAGATGGGTGATACTTGCCCCTGTCCTCAAGTGTTAGTGTGGGAGCTCTGGACACGATCCCACCTTGGAGGGAAAACACCACTGACCCCATGACCCCCCAGACACTAAGTTGGGTACCTGGAGGTTGCCTGGAGGCTTCTGGGCCTGGAGGAGAAAGCCTCTGCCTTAGCAGCCCTTACGCCCTCTGGCTCTGTCCTTCTGCCTCCCGTAATTTTAATTTTTAAAAAACCCTATTTTTAATAATGGTTCTTAAATGGTTTAACCTCCCTTCTAGCCCACCACCCACCAGAGATAGTGGGAAAGAAAGGATACTGGGGGAGTGGACCTGTTTAGAAAGGTTCTTTGGAGCAACTCCTATCTGTGTTGTGTGGAAATCAGCAGTTCAGTTTATGGGTCCGTAACAGCAGCTCAATCTATCTGTAAATATTTTACGAATACACACTCAGTCCAGTTTGGTAGAGTTGGATACCAAACACAAATCAGCAGCGGTGGCATGACCTAGTACAGATAGCCAGGCCTCAGCCTTAGCACAAGTCAACAGGAGGGACCGGGCCAACAGGAACACCAGGAAAGGTTTTTGGCTGTGACTCTCTTAGCAAAGTGAAGATCAGCGAAGACATAGGACCAACAAGCTTTGTATAGTTAGTTTTATAAGCAAGCCAAGTTCAGACCTCGTCACTGTCAAGTCTTTTTTATACTCCCTTTAAATATCATGCATGCTCTTGCCTTAGCATGTGTCTTGTCTCGTCATGTGTACCTGTCTCAGCTGACTCAGCCAATCAGCCTGAGTCCACGGAAGTGGCAAGAAGCCACAGCCCAGCACCAGAAGATTTTTGGGTGCATTTTTCTCTATGGAGTCCTGACAAACAGAGCTCAACAATGCATGTAAGGTGAACCAATACATGCATGTCAGGAAGAATCCTCCATCGCGTGTCCTTTCAGTGCTTGCTTTAGCGAAACATCCTTTCACCTGTGTCTGCTCACGTGTCTGTTTTAGCAAAGGATCTTTTCACCTGTGTCCACTTCAGGAAAACACTCTTTCATGTGTTTGCACCAGCAAAACACCGTCCTGACACAACTGACTTTCCAAAGTAACCAGAAGTTTCCACTTCACTTACCCTAAATGCAGCTGTGATGGCAGCCGGGATGAAAGGATAGGGAAGGCGGAAACTTTGAGTTTTGCCTGCTTGCCCTCACTCTTGCAGGCAAGTTCATCTATTCTGTTAGTGCAGCATCTTTTATTGATGTTAGACACAGCTCTCTCAGCCTTCTACAGAGACTGAAGGCCAGCAGCTCTCCATGTCATCAGCACCAGAGTAGTACTGCTGAGACATCCAGCTTCGTGAATCGAACAACTACTGGACTCTCAACCTTTCCAGTGTAAGGCAGCCATTATTGGATTGTGTAAAGCCAATGTAATAAATTCCCATTTTAACACACACACACACACACACACACAGACACACACACACACACAAACACAGAGAGAGAGAGAGAGAGAGAGAGAGAAAGAGAGAGAGAGAGAGAGTCTTAGTGTTCTATTTCAGTGAAGAGACACCATGACCACAGCAACACTTTTTTTTTTTCTATTCTTTTTTTCGGAGCTGGGGACCAAACCCAGGGCCTTGCGCTCGCTAGGCAAGCGCTCTACCACTGAGCTAAATCCCCAACCCCGACCACAGAAACTCTTAAAGAAGAAAGCATTTGTGTACAGTTTCAGAGGTTCAGCCTGTTATCAGCACAGTGGAAGCAGGGCAGTACACAGGCAGCCATGGTGCTGGAGAAGGAGCTGATAGCTCTATATCTGGATTCACAAGCAGCAGGGAGGGGGAGAGAGAGAGAGAGAGAGAGAGAGAGAGAGAGAGAGAGAGAGAGAGAGAGAGACTGGGTCTTAGGCTTCTGAAATTTCAAAATCTCTCTATCCATCATGACCCACTCCCTCTGAAAAGGCCACACCTACTCCAATAAGACCACACCTTCTAACCATTTTAAACAGTGCCACTCCCGGGTATCCAAGCAATCAAATCTATGAGCCTATGGGAGTCTTTCTTTCTTTCTTTCTTTCTTTTTTCCTTCCTCCCTCCCTTCCTTCCTTCCTTCCATTATATATAAGTACACTGTAGCTGTCTTCAGACAAACCAGAAGAGGAATCAGATTTCATTCCAGATGGTTGTGAGCCACCATGTGGTCGCTGGGAATTGAACTCAGGACCTCTGGAAGAGCAGTCAGTGCTCCTAACCACTGAGCCATCTCTCCAGCCTGGGAGCTATCCTTATTCAAACCACCACACACATACTTCATATACACTCACTCTCATTCATTCATTCATTCTGTTCCTTCAGAAAACACTAGTACAGTCCAGAAAAGATCTAATACCTTCTGGTGGGTCTTTTTTTTAATCATTAAGGGTGATATTATTACACTACCCTTGAACTCCTTGTTGAATAGATACTATGACAACTGCCATTCAGATTGGAGACAGCAGTAAGTGGGATGGGGTTTGGGTTGAAATGAAAAGATGACCAGGATAGGAGTTGGTGGAAGAAGCCATTCCTGGAAGAAGGCTTAGGCACAGCCATTACTTACTATGCCTCAGCTGGGCTGCTCTCAGCTCCAACCAGGCTGCTCTCTGGGCCACGTTCTCTTGGTCCCTAGCCAAGGGCAGTTCTCTTTCTCCTGCACATGCTTCTTCTATTCCATGGCGGCTTCTTCTCTCCTGTCTTTTCTCTTCCTCATGGTCCCAAGTCTGGGACACCTCAACCCCACTTTCTTCTGCCAGCTATTGGCTATCAGCATCTTTACTCACCAATCAGAATTAACTTGGGGGCAGGGTGCAGACTCTCTCATCTTTGGGGCAAACTGTTTTGGGGGGGGGGTCCTAAATTACCATTAGAATGCAAGTAGCATTGGGCCAACCCATACCACTCAATGTAGAGTATGTAGGAAGAGAAACCTACTGCTGGCTTGAACTATTGGCTTGGCCATCTAGACTTAGAAAACCAACCTGAAAATGGCTGAAGCCTTGGTTTTGTGCTGGATAGGCACTCTTTATGATGTTTGCCTCCTTGCAAACATGTGGGCCTCACTCCACACCTTACCATTAAGTCTGTCTCCCACATATTATTACACCTAATCTATATTTGTAGCCAACTCAGTGATCGTCCTCAGATTATGCCACTCACATCTCTCATACCAGGCTGGTTACCATGTGACCTCGCCACGGAGATAGAGGACGGAAAGGCGGGTCTGCTGGAAAAGGCATTTCTGTTTCCTGTGTGCTCTGAAAGTGTGACTGTGTTGGCTATCAGACTGAATTGCAATACCAAGGAAAGTCTGCTTGTAAGCTGAGTCCCACACAGAAAGCAGAAACATAAAACACCAAGAAGTCAGGAACAAATCCTGTGAGAAGACAACTTGGGAGTTTGCTTTGAGCGTCTGACAGGCTTCACTAATGCCATGATGGACTAGGCTGGGCTCTCTTGGCTCTCTTGGGAGGCACCTTCCAGTTCCCGCACGCTGGGATCCCTGGATATGCCACTCAGGTAGATCCATGGATGCTGATGAGCAGAGGCCGGAACGGAGCAGATACTGCTTGTCAAACTTCAATCTGCTTATGAGACACAGCTTCTCAGGCTCCTGTTAAAATGCAGACACTGGTTCACGACAGGTCTGTGTTGCTGATCCACCGACCATACCTTAATAAAGCAAAGGCTAGAAGCATGATGAGCCTGGAGTTAGAAGTCCCCAGGCTGGCCACTGTGTATCTTTTCTGGGCTGCACTCCATTCTTTGGTCAAATAGAAACAGTTTTAAGTACAAAGTTGCTAGTGCCTATCACAAGGCTCCTGGGAGACAAAGTATCTGAAAACCTTGGCACTCTGAAGTAGCTCATCTGTGCTTGTTAGCATTGTTTTTAGGGGTGCCTGGTTTCACACTCAAAGGCTGGCAGCAGGTGCTGCTGCCCTGGCGGGAGGGTGGGGCCGATGGCATGATAGCAGCTCGCATCCTTGCATTTGTTCTAAGGATGCTCCTGGGAAGCAGTTTCCGGGAAGCTGTCATTTGTAGAGCCAAATTCTCTGTGTCTCTCCCTCCACCCTCTGATTGCTAGTCTGCCCATGCTCCTGGCCCTGGCCCAGAGACACCACATGGCTCCCAGCTGTGCTGGGACAGCAAGACACATTCCTTCCTCTCCCAACTGTGGGCTCTCCCTTTCGCTCACCACAGGCCCAGGGCTGGAACCCTGAAGTGAGCAGTTTTCCCCTGTTTTTTTTTTTTTTTTTTTGTCCTAGGACATTCAGTGCCCCCTTACCCCCCTCCTCCAATGCCCTCACCCCGGTCAACCCCCCCCATCAAATCCTTATTTTAGGAATCCAACCCATGTGTGTGAACTCATGCCGGGAGTAACCTCAGCTTAGTGAGCCAGGCCAAGATGAGAGCCCGACTACAGATGCCTGCTTGTCTCTAAAGGGCAGCCGTTTTTGGAGGGTCTAAGACCCCAATGAAGCCCTGGTCATTTCCGTTCTCTCTTGGCCTTTCCAAGCTCGGTTGACTCCCTAGCTCACCTCGACCTGCTTGGGTGTGTTTGTAAAAGCTTGGACCAATTCTTTTGATTTTCATGGGCTGAGGTGAAAACTAGGCAAGTCTGCCTTTATCTGCCACTTAGAAGTTTGAGCGCAGCCATCCTGATCTGCAATCTGCTTTGTGTGGGACAACTGTGTGGGACAGAGAACCCTGCTGTGACTGAGCGAGATGCAGCTCCAGTCCCCTCAGACATTCGGGGAAATGGATTTACTATACATGTTAAACATTATATGTACTACAGTTTGTATGTATGGGCAGTGACCACTCTCCCCTCTGTAGCTATATTCCCTCACCCCTTCTCTCCTGTTCAAGCAAATCTTGTCCAGGTTAAAGAGAATAACACGGAGGCTCTGCTTTGCTCGGATTATCATTTTTAACGGTTCTTAAGTTTCAGTCTTTTACAAACCTGAGTTAAAAAGTCTCAATGCACAATTTGTGTGCCGTGGATCGCCTGCTCAAGAAGGGGAGCTGCCTTTCTGAGACAAACCTGCCAATGGCTGCTGTGTGCCAGGCTGAGGCCTTGGAAGCTCTAAGGGTAAGCAAGATAGATTCCTGGTGCAGCACCCGCTACTGAAAGGCAGCTGGTGTCCTACAGTAGCTCTCCTTGGCTAAGGGAGTGTCTCCCTCCAATGGTAGCCCTCCTTGGCTGACTGTCTCCCTCCAATGGTAGCCCTCCTTGGCTGACTGTCTCCCTCCAATGGTAGCCCTCCTTGGCTGACTGTCTCCCTCCAATGGTAGCCCTCCTTGGCTGACTGTCTCCCTCCAATTGGCTGACTGTCTCCCTCCAATGGTAGCCCTCCTTGGCTGACTGTCTCCCTCCAATGGTAGCCCTCCTTGGCTGACTGTCTCCCTCCAATGGTAGCCCCCCTTGGCTGACTGTCTCCCTCCAATGGTAGCCCCCCTTGGCTGACTGTCTCCCTCCAATGGTAGCCCCCCTTGGCTGACTGTCTCCCTCCAATGGTAGCCCTCCTTGGCTGACTGTCTCCCTCCAATGGTAGCCCTCCTTGGCTGACTGTCTCCCTCCAATGGTAGCCCTCCTTGGCTGACTGTTTCTCTCCACTTCTTCCTTTTCCTTCCTAGATGAGCCTTGCTGCTTTTTAAAGTTTATCCCAGAAACCAGCTTTGGAGTGTCTCAATTATTATATCTTTCCCGATTTGTCAATATACATTGGCATTTATTCTTATTTATAATTATTAAATGCATTTAAGTAGTTTTCATCATAGCTACATATTCGAAACTTTTTATCTTGTTTTTATTTATTTAGATTTAATTTATTATTATTTTACTTGTATTTGTTTTGCACGTTTTGCACTACACATAAGGTTTGCACCTGATACCCAAGGAGGTAAGCTGCCATGTGGGTACTGGGAATCGAACCTGAGCCCCTTGCAAGAACCTCTTGCTTTTAACCACTGAGCCAACTCTTGAGCCATTGGCTACAATTTTGTGAGCGTGTGTGTGTGTGTGTGAGTGTGTGAGTGAGCTTGTGTGAGTGTGTGAGTGAGCGTGTGTGAGTGTGTGTGTATGTGTGTATGTGTGTGTGTGTGTGTGTGTGTGTGTGTGTGTGTATGACAGGGTCTCGTTCTAGAGATCACACTTGCCTAAAACTGTTAACTCAGGCCAGCCTCACACTCAAACCCTATGCCTCAGCCTCCCAAAAGCTGGAGCCACCATCATGCCACACCATGCCACACCACAGATACTTTCACACATACTTTGTCATGTGTTCTTGAAAAGAGTGTGTCTTCTGTGGTTTGTGGTGTAGAATTTCATACACGTCAAACCAGCACTTGCTAATAATTTTCACTAAAAGGATGTATATTCTAAATCAATCTTAAATCTTCGTGGTTTTGGCTTCTAAAAAGAATTAATTTTCTCTGTTAGTATGTCAAATACTGCTTCATGTGTCTCAAAATGCTACATGTATTTAGTGTAACTATCTCCCTGGCATAACGCCCTAGAGTAATGATCCTTTTTAGCTTGATGATGCTTACGGGAGCTCTACTGTCATTTCATCTTTTGCTATAAATGTGGTCTATGTTATGGTCAGACTAACCTTCTTTTTGCATAGTTTTACTATTAGTGTTTTTAGGTTGTATGAATTATGGACAAGGCCAAGATGGACTTTTACAGTACACACACACACACACACACACACACACACACACACACACACACACACTTCCTGAAATTTCTATTGTGTCCATCAAATGCTATCACTGAGAGATATTTCTATTTTAAAATACTCCCTATGTCAGAGACTGTGGTGTACACTGTACAGATCAAACCTGGGAGTCTCTGCTCTTCAGTAGGTCTTGTGTTACACGCGTTCCCTTTCATGAGAGCTTGTCTGGAGGTTCTAGCAGGAGAGGACAGCTACTGAACCCTCCACTGAAGAGTCTTCCTCCTCAGATAAGGCCACCTCTTCTACCTGAGCACATAGCTTTGGGACAGAGGAAGTTTGACCACCTAGCCAGCCAGATCAACCAAAACAACCCTGGCACTCAATGGGGTGACAAATGTCACAATCAGATGGCCCTCACCTCCCACATTTACTCTCTTAACATTCCTGAGTTTTAAGCAGGAGTGGCCCAGAGAATGGAGGGTGTCACCACCATCCCCAGGAAAATGAACGTGAATAATATCACGATTTTCCCCAAGTCCTGGCTGTGGGACTAGCCTTATCCTCCATCACAAGCTCAGGCCCCCAGCCCCTCATTTGCATCTCTTAGGGATCTCTGCTCCCCACTTCTGGGCTCACAGCAGCAGGTAGAGGGAACACACAGGGAGTTGACTCAACTCCATCATCAACACAATGACATCTGTTGGCATCTGGAGTTAAGCCTCTGTCAGCATTGCTCTCTGTCTATCCTGTGTGCCGTTGGAGCTTTTCCCATCTACGAGATCCTCCCTCCCTGCATATACAGACATAAGGGTACACATAGACACACACACACAGTCACAGACACACATACAGACATAGATACACACAGACACAGACACACACACCCAGACACACACGCAAACACACACAGACACACTCAGACACAGACACACACACAGTAGACACACACAGACACAGACACACATACATAGACACACACAGACACAGACACACATACATAGACACACAGGCCAACACGCAGAAACAGACACACACACACACATACACACACAAACACACACAGAGATATACTCACACAGACACACTCATACAGACACACAGAGACACACAGACACATACACAGACTCACAGATACACACACTGACAGTGTGATTAAGGGGGCTGTAGCTGGTCTTTGCTACTTTGCGGGTTCTTCGTTTTCCCCACCCTTCATTCCCCACCCCACCTTACCCCTGCCTAGTTTCTTCCCCTATCACTAGGTGGGAGAAAAAGGCTGGGGGAGGGGAGTGGTGGTGGTGAGGGCGGGGTGTGTGTGAGATAGAGATCCTTGAATCTTCTTTCCTTTTTGTTTCTTCTTTGAGCAGACTACTAACAAACCACAACCAACCTCCCCCTGAACAAACTATCAGTCACCAACCTCAGACCCTCAGGGTGCTAGCATTTATGTACCCTCTGAAAAGTTCCCAGAATTCCAAATGCCACACAGTTGCAGAAGCTATCTGGCAAAACCACGCCTCCACTAGAGCACGAGGCAAATCCTGGTCAGCAGCTGCGGACAGTCCAAAGCAGCCCCATATCCCACACCTGGAATTAAAACAAAAGCACATTCTTATAACCTTTCTGTGTTTTTTAAGAAACCAAACTGCTGAAATTGTTGCTACAAGGGGCCTTGTGATGTCTCTGGGATCATCACTCCCTTTCCAGCTCTTTCTAAGCTGGCAGCCGGGGAAGCCTGGCTCAGCCGAGACCCTGAGTTGTAGAGATGACTCCTATTGCTCGAAACCTTTCCTGATTGAGGGACATGGCGGGAGAGACCGGGTTTGCTTGGTTGGTCGGAACCTATGCTCAGGAACCAAACGGCCCCATCTGAAAAAATAGTATGTCCTTGGAAATCAATAACCCGATCTGCTGCCTTGAAGCAATTTCTAGACTACGGCCTGTGGCTAACCATCCTGCTTTTAGCACTGGAAGCCACGGTGAGCAGCAGGTACTGTGTGGGTGGGCACAGCTAAGCAACACTTCCCTCTTCCTAAATCACGGGTCCATGGGGGATGTCGTGGAGCACGGGCTCTGTAGACCACTCATCTGAAACAGGAGCACGGGCTCTGTAGACCACTCATCTGAAACAGCAACGAAGCACCGTCTTCTTTTCAGGTCCCTTCCTTTATTTTTAGCTCACCCCACCCTGTCCTTAGTAGAGGGTGACATGGCTGAATTTCAAGACCCTTTGCACCGGGTGTCAGATCGCCTCTGTGTGCTGCAGAATACAATCTAGACCTTTCGCTAGCCACGCTGACATAACCCACGTCACTCATTGCTTGATTGAGAACGTCGCTGAGGTGGGACTGGAGCCTCATGGCGATCACAAGTGCTGTCTGCCCTCTTTTACTTGCCACAGTCCTGTCTCCCCGGGTGAGAGTGGGGAGCAGAGTCACTGGGAGCGAGGGTGCACAGAGTTCTCCCAGTGCACCAGGCAGAAGCAATGCCTGCTCGCTTGCTCCATCGGTATAGGTAAACAGCCATGGAAGAAAGTCTCTACGCACGGCTGTGTGGGTGGGTTCCTTCCTGCCAGCACCAGCAGTTAGAGTAATTGGGCCGATTACTGATTACCGCCATGGCAGGTGAGCTGTGTAATTGTACCCGCCCGGGGTGGGGTGGGAGGCAGACCTGAACCTACCCGAGCAAGTTTAGAAAACCGAAAGCCGATGGTTCTCCTGCACCTGGTGCCTCAGGGTGGCAGCGTCTGTACCAGGAGCACCTGGAGCTGGGGTTAGGACAAGGGTAGAGGTGCTGGCGTACAGTAGGAATCTCTACCTTTGGGTTGCTTACTTACAGTGGGTTTCTAAGCTGACTGTGATGCTAACAAACTCTAGGTCAAGCCTGTAGTGTCTCCGACATCAAACCAGAGAGGATCTGATGGTGGCTGCCTTCTACACTTAGGCCCCAAACCCTTACTACCCTTGCCTGCCTACATGAATGATACCAGGATCTCACTAAAGGCTTCACGCCACGTTCACAGGCTCATGGGAATTCACGGAGGGACCAGACACCTTGGGCTGATGTCAATGTACCCTGTGGGCTTGGGCAGACCGCAGAGTCTGCAGGGTCTTGGGTTCAGCATGCCCCCACCCACCCACCTACCCACACAGCACCCACGCTGGCCGCATTGACTTGGGTCTCTCACCCCATCTTGGCCTGGTTTTCCTGTGGAGACCAGAGAGCCTTACTGTGCAATTTTGGGGACAAATCTTTTTCTGAGGGGAGGGGGTTCTCTAGGTCAAGAGGGGCCACAGAGTAAAGTAAACAAGTTGAGTCTCTGGGAAGAGCTATCCTTACCAGTGGTGTGAGGTTGAAGGCGAAGGCCCAATATCCTGGGCCAGGCCGCATAGGACTGTCTGGAGGAAGGAGAGACTGGCCTTCAGCCAAAAGATGTGTTCCCTAGCTCTTGTCTGGGATTTAATCGGCCTTCTTGCTCTTGTTTGCTGACACGGTCCTTAATGTCTCACAATCTAGGAAATCCTCATCCCAGACTTCTCAGGGATGGGGTGGGTGTGGGCTTGGGCTGCAGGTGAGCAGGAAAACTTTACCTCTTAGAACTGAGAGGAAGCAAATGCTCTCCCGTGCTGGAACCAGAGTCGCTCAAGGACCACATCTGTCCTAATGAGGACTAGCTCTCGATAGGATTCATGTCTTAGTATCTGATTGTCCCCAAGATCCTTCCCTGAGATCCTTTAAGGCTAAGGAGGATATTTTGGGAGAAGAAATGTCCTTATTTAAGACTGAAAAAAATTCAGCATGACTCTTGCTGTTCTAGTAAATTTATCAATCCCCTATAATTTTCTTGACCCAAAAGATAACACGCTGTGCTCTTAAAGAAAGATCCGACCACATCCTTCCCCTACGCAGTCTCTTTCCTGTCCCTCTCTGAACCTAGCCTCACATCCTTGGCAGAAGCGGCTGGGTAGCCTGAAATTCAAGACATGGTTTCCATTATGCTGAGTATGTAGACTCCCTTCTCTGGGAAGCCCCTACTCTTCCCAGGCTAGATGCTTCCACAACGACATACGATAGCTCCAGGTTCACTTTCCCAGTCATTCTCCTGTCTCAGGAGGTGACAGTACCCAAGGAAGGTCCTTGAACTGAGGGGTCGGTACATGAGCCTTGTTGTCAGGAATCCTTTTCCTGATCATTTTGACCCCCTTTTGGTGCTCACCGGCATGGGGACAGCCCTGGTGAAAGTTTCAGGCTTAAACATGGTCCTCGATGAGCCCTGTCTTGATACTTCCCAGCAAAGCGAATGTGCCTCTTGAACGCTGGCTGGTCTGAGCATCCTTTGTGCCTCCCTGAGATCTGCTCCCCCTCTTTTCCTGCAGATGCCCTAAGCTGGGCTGGATCTCCTTGAGCTGGGTAGGCAGCTTCAGTGGGTCTAGGAGGAAAGGCACCAGAATGAGATCTGACAGCAGAAGCAGAGAGGGAGCAAACACAGCCATCTTGCTCCTCCTGCTTCACGGCCATTCCCACTGCTACAACTACAGCCCCTGAAGGCACCATGTTCTCCATGCTTCTAGTACCTGCGGGACTCTGGCTACCTGGCCCTCCCTCAGCTCAACGGCCATGCTGGTCAAAATGGCAGATGCTTTGTCGTGTTCCCATAGTCCATTTTCATCCCTGTATCCTCCCTGAATGCTTTTGTCAGTGGATAAGAGGTGGAGGCAGGAGGATGAGAGTTCAAGTTCCTCCTTGGCTAAAGGTAAATTCAAGGCCAATCTGAGATACATGAGACCCTGTCTGAAAAGACAACCAAAATCCGACATGGTGTTATATCTCTGTGATCCCAGGATTCAGGAGGCTAAAACAAAACAATCAAAAGTTCAAAGTCACTGGTACATGCTTTTAATCCCAGCAGTAGAGAGGAAGAGAATGGTGGATCTCTATTAGTTCAAGGTCAGCCTGGTTTGCATAGAGAGATCCAGGCCAGTCACAGCTACATAGTGAGACCGTGTCTCAACAAAATCACCACCACCATTATCACCACCACCATCACCATCATCTTCATCATCACCACCACCACCACCACCACCATCATCGGACTCACTGGAGCTGACATTGAAGACCAACCTGAACTACAGAAGAAGACCCTGTTCAGAACCAAAGAAAAGAATCAAGGCTGAATTCCTTGGCATGTATAAAAACTGGTGACTTTCCCAACCTCAAATTTGTAGGGTTTCTATGCTAATGGCTTCACAATCATGCTCCCCCAAGCTCCAGAACATCTTGCTGTTCCCAAGGCCTCTGAGTTCTTCGTATCACCAGGTTCATGCTCGTCTGCTGAGCAGAGAACCCTCCTGCCTTGGTCTCCTGTTCCACGTTCCCAGAACAACACTCAGAGTTTATCTTACTGTCCTGGACTTCAGAAGTCCCGGCAGTTTCCCAGGCTTCTTTGTGTAAGTCTCACCAGGCCAAAATAAATAAATAAATTAATAAATAAAAATACAAAATCAATGTGTTAGGCAGGTGGGCCTTTATCTGAAGGCTCAGGGACAGACTCCGCCTCTGGCTTCATTGGGCTGACGGCAGGATTCAGGTGCAGGCCCTGCTTCCTTGCTGGTTGGCTGCCAGTTCGCTCTCCTCAAGTCTTAAGATAAGCCAGCTTCTTTCCCGTGTGTCCCTTTCAAGAAATGGCACATTGGGCTTTCCTCTTGTGCCCAGTCTCTCTGGCTTACTCCTTTATCATGAGATAGGTTTAAAAGCTCTGCTTTGGAAAGGCTCACGTGACTAGATGAAAGGGTGTGTCCCTTTTGCTATATGACCACGAGGGTAGCCCCAGAGGGTGAGAGTTGAGAGAACCACCTTGAACTCTTACTTAGCATACCCCACTGTCCTTTGGTCAGATGTTATCATCAGGTGAAACCTTCCAGAGAGTTCACTCGGGTGTAACTGTGTTCTTCACACTTCCCTGATGGTTTACTGGGAGTTTTGTTTTATTGTATTAAAGAACTCTTGAGGGGATAAACTGTGTCTTACCCCTTGCGTCCACAGTTATATGTGCTCAATAAACAAAAAAGGAAGAAAGAAAGGGAGGGGGCTCAGAGGAAGGGACAGAAGGAGGAGGAAGAATTCAAAGTCTCTCCGTTTGTGTGTGCATGTGTGGTTTGAGGTTGTGTGTGTGTGTGTGTGTTTTCACATGTATGTGTGGGTATGCTTGCCTGTGTGTATGTGTGTGTGTTCTCACTGTGTGAGTATGCTTGCCCCGTGTGGCCAGAGGACAACATCCAGTGTCTTCCAGCATCATTTTCCACCTTGTTTTTTTTTTTTTTTTTTTTTTTCCCCAGAGCTGGGGACCAAACCCAGGGCCTTGTGCTTGCTAGGCAAGTGCTCTACCACTGAGCTAAATCCCAACCCCTTCCACCTTGTTTTTTGAGACAGGATCCCACCCTGTAGTGAGTTGGAGCCAACAGGATCCACCATCTCCTCTCTCCGGGGCTGGGGATGCAGATGCCCCTAGATGTTACATGGGTTCTAGGGATCCAACCTCATGTCCTCATGTGTGCACAGCAGGCATTTCACTGATTGATGCATCTTCCCAGACCTGACTATTAACCCTTAGCCTGGTTCAAAGGATCACATTTTTATAAAGATACTGAAGAGTCCTACTCATTGCTGCTATAGAGCTTCCTTCTCCTCCTCCTCCACCTCCTCTTCCTCCTCCTCCTCCCCCTCCTCCTCCCCCCTCCTCCTCACCCTCCTCCTCACCCTCTTCCTCCACCACCTCCTTCTCCTCTCCCCCCTCCTCCTCTTCTTCTCCTGCTTCTTCTTTTCTTCTTCTCCTGCTTCTTCTTTCTTCTTCATCCCTCCCTCCCCCTTCTCCCCCCCCTGCTTCTATTTCCCAGTCTGCTCACTCTTTCTTTCCTCAAGGTTTATTTGCAACATTTACAGACTCACAAGAGCTCATGTTCTACACCTTCAGTTCCTAGCAAGGTGTATGACCAAGTCACGAGAAGAAGAACGACTCAAGAGCGTGCATCCTTAATAGTCAAGATGGGCAGTCATCCCTTCACTCACAGAACAGGTACTGGAAAGAAAGACCAGAAAGGACCAATCCTGGAAAGTGTGGGAGTGTTTCCCATTTTAGACGGGAAGTGGTTGGCAGCTCTGGGTAGCATCAGGCTTTGAGAGGGCTGAGGGAAGTCCAGTCTCTTCCTCACTGGGAAATCAGACTGTTCCTCAAGGTTTCCTATCTTTGGCTTTTATTCCACCGGCTGAGGAGTGGGTGTAACTCATCCTCCTCCTTTTTCGGGAAGGCATGCTTACCTGTGTACCTCTGGGAAAGCGAGTGGCCCAAAGCCTTATGTGGCAGTCCCTCAACCCTAGCCCTGCTTGCTGGAGATAAGAGTGAAAGTCCTCTTCCACACATTTGTCACCCCCCAACTTTTCTCACAGCTGACAGTTTCTACATATCCTTACAGAAGACAATTTTTATGGTGCCTGCATTTTAAGTGCAATCGTGATGCTTCTGCAGCTAGTACACAATTTAATTGGGGCCTTATTGCTGTGAAGAGCGTCTCTCTTTCCTATGAACTATCAAGCCAGTTTAGGAGCATTTAGCAAAACTATTCTCAAGTAAATTATTGAACTTGTTTGCAGTTCATCCTAGAAGGAGATGAGGCATTAGTTACTTTAATTCCCCCAGACAGTCTTCCTCTCTTCCTCCCTCCAAGTGCGGGTGTGCTTCCCAGTTCACCTTCCTCCTGCCTAGAGGAAAGCTCTCCTAAAGTTCCAGAAGACATTTGTCAAGTCCTGTCGGAGCTCCTCCCCCGCCACCCCCCAGTCCCGCGGGTAGATAGTAGTGGACAAAACAACCTCTTTGGCATTCTCTTAACCTGCCCTAGCTTTGGCCCTTAATGGATACAGTGAGATGACAATTACTGAGTCATTCTGATAGGGGACTGCCACAATGTCCAGGCACAAGAGCCCTTGCTAGTTACAAAATAACATTCCGGGTAGTTACATTGTAATTTACCTGTTAGGATGAACTTTGGAGCATTTATTGAAGTTGTATACAGTGTGTGTGAGTGTGTGTGTGTGTGTGTGTGTGTGTATGTGTGTGTGTGTGTGTGTGTGAGTGTGTGTGTGTTTATTGATGGCAATAACTTTTCTGTTTATAAGGAAGCCTCAACGGACAGGACTAAATCCAGTGAGTGGAACAGGTGGTCTAAAAAGACTAATTCAGAGCCCTCCTGTGAGTGACCCCCTTCTGAATCAGGAGACCCTTGGGTAGAGGTCTCCATCTCCATGTTCCTGCGCACTCCTAAGACTCCCATGGCACACATTCTGATCCTATGCTCCGGACTCTCTCCTCTCACTACCCTGGCTTCCCAGCAGTGTTTATGATTCCTTTAACTGAGCAGTTGAAGCTAGTGTCTCTAGAAGTATGGGAACTGTAACATTTCCCACTGGATGGATGCTTCAGGAAGTACGGCCATCAATTTGGAAAGCGCCGTAATCCGATTTCCTCCAGTCGGAGATTTAGTAGATACACACAGCAAAGGTCCTGAGAGCCCTCCGTTTAATGCAGCTCGCTGCCATGTCAACTGGGTCCTACCACACGGTATGTGTTATTCCAAGCACCAGAGCAATGTCAACAAATAGCATAGACTTTAGTTAGAAGAGAGTCCACGAGTAAAACGATTGACATAAACAGTGATGTGGTGGGACTGGAGAGCTAGCTCAGGGCTTAAGAACACTGGCTGCAGGGGGCTGGATAGATGGCTCCGAGGTTAAGAGCTGTGACTGCTCTTCCAAAGGAGCTGCATTTAGATTCCCTGTACCTGTGTGGCAGCTCACAAGTCTGTAACCCCAGTTTCAGGGAACCACACACCCCCTTTTGGCTTTCATGGGTGGAAGTCAGCACGTGGTGTACAGACATGCAAGCAAGCAAAATGCCACACACATAAAATAAAATAGCAAAATCATATAAATACTAAGCGGCGGGCCTAACTGTTTCCTTTCCGAGGTTGTTGGCTTCCTCTGGGGGATTTTGCGTCCCAGTGGCTTGGAACCTTAACAGAGAACCACAGGCTTCCGCTAGCAGGTGGGAGAGCGCTTCTCTTCTGCCTCGGATTTTTATTTTGAATAATGGTACACACCTCACAGTCAATGGTTTTCTCCCCAGTTTGTAAAGCTCATTCATGTAGATTATTTTTTATAAGTTTTAGATATTTTATTGCCCATCTGCATCTTGGCTGTTGGATTTTTTTTTATTACTTCCTAGAAAGTTTGAAAATCATGGGGCCGAGTGACGGATGATCAATAAAATGAAGATCTTTTTATGTGGCTTAAAGGACAAGAGGGGCGTGTTGGGTGCAAAGGAGCCATTTCTCATTTATCATTGGCAGAAAAGACTAATGACTATAGGTGGCAGCTGCTTGCATGCCGAAGCCCATGCTGGCCTCTAGGCTCCCCCGACCCCAGGTATCACAAGTGCCTGTTACACATTTCAGAGACCATGCTGGCATCCCACCCCCCTCCCCTCGCCCGCCAGCTTCTCATTCTTCTAATAACCCTGCTCTAATTCCAGCTATGCGATCCCTGGCTCCTTCCCCCCTCTCTCCCCCTCTCATGGCCAGGTCCAGTCTCTGGCCACGTTCAGTCTCCTACTTCCCCACCCCCCCCCCCTGACTCTTCCAGATGCCCCTGGCTGTACTCTCCTTGGTACCCACAATAAAAACCTTCCCTTTAACCTCACCTTGGAGTGGTTATGTCCTCTGTTTATATACAAGGTGACTGTTTTCAGCATTGGTTCTGCAAATAAAGGTTAGTGTTTATTGACATGAGGGAGTGGGCAGAGTCCTGGTAAGAGGACTGAGAATCCTAAATCAGGAAGAGCCACAGGACCAGCAGAAGGATGTGGTACTTCGAACCACTGTGGGAATGGCATGGAGTGTCCTGGCCTCTCGGGAGCCAGTCAGGACATCAGGATGATCAGGATGTCTTCCTCTGTCTGGGAAGATCTTCGGTTCATTTCCTGAAAGCTCATTTTCATGCAAGTAATGGAACTGAAAGTAAGAGTGTAAGAAGTTTGGGGAAAGGCCCGTTTCAGAGTCTAGGAACGTTAAAAAATGGTTTCACTATCGTGACAAACTGAGCTATCAAAGTCAGTATGAAAAAAGAAAAAGAAAAGAATAATTGGCATTCACGAGTGCGCCCTGCGTTCTCCCACAACCTTCTAGTACTTTCTGCGCTCTGTGTGCTGATTGCTGTTTACTTATGTATGGAGACGGGCTCTCACTGTATGTATTTAAGGCTGATCTCAAACTCACAATCTTCCTGCCTCAAATCCCCACATGCATTATCTTACTATTCATGGTACCTGGGCTGAGGAAATGGCTCACTGAGTTAAGCACTTGCTACACGAGTGAGGAAGTGAGTTTGGATCCCTAGAACCCCTGGAAAAGCCAAGCAGCTATGGTAGCCACCTATAAGGAGCCAGCACTCAGGAGGCAGAGGTAAGCTGAACTCTGTGAGTTCAAGACCAGCCTGGTCTATCTACATAGTGAGTTCCAGGACTGTTTGTAAGACACTCAAAAAAAAAAAAATACAATGCACGTATTTAGATAATTGCGAGGCCATCTTCCCCTTTGAATCTGTTAATTTTTTGGCTAGTGGATCTAGTTGGCTAATATTTTGCTTAAGACTTTCCTTAATTAAAAGTGAAGTGATGGTGATCTTGGGCATTTGCTGTGATTTGCTGTATACACTACTTTCTGTGCTCACGTGTGAGGCGAGCGCCCATCCCTGCCCCTGTCCTCTTGGTTACTGCTGTGGCAACCAGCTTTACACAGCTGTAACTTGAAGGCATTTTCCTCAGCTCCCACATCCAATTCCCTCTCCCAGGTTCCAACTTCAAGGCCTGGTGTTCGAGGGTTTGGAAGTCTAGAAGTTCATGACAATTAATAACCCACAAGGCAACTCTTGGCCCCGGATGGACAGACGTGGGTCCTGCTCCCCTCTCTCCTCCCTGGCATACAGGATCCAGAGGAGCGCTCTACCCAGATTGCTCTGCCATAATTGTGTTGTCTGTTTTTATTGTTCCTTTTTCTTCCTGGTTCCTCCTGCCCTCTATAAAACACTTTACTTTCCCAAACGAATCGCCTACACCCAAGCCTTTGACTTCAGGTTCTGCTCTCCTGAGCGCCAGTTATGGTCCTTACCTTTTATTGAGCTTTCCGGTCGGAAGCTAACTCGACTTCTCTCCAGCAGGCGTAAGACCCCTCAGACTGCTGTTTCTTAGTCAGCCTTAATACACCCCATTCCCAGGAATGTAGCCACTTCTAAAATGTCTTGGCTTCGAGTTCTTTATTCTAGTTTTTCAACCATTTAATTTCCACAGCATCTCCAGCTAGATCCCTTCAGGCCCCTAAACGGCTACTTGTTCTTCTTTCCTCCTGTGTCAGTTAGGCCTGACATGAGCTTGGCTGTATTATTAAAGATTCAACTTTTACATCTCTGCGTTACATAGTTTAAACTTTTTAAAAAAAAATTTGTGATCTGTTAACTTAGTTTCTTGCGCTTTTAAAGTAACTCATTCTCCCCCCACCCCCTTATTACGCAGGACACTCATCCTAATTTTGAATTTAGAGCTGTCTCGGTGCAACTGCTCTTCAGCTGTAGCTCACGGACTGTGAAGCTCTCCCATAGTCTGCAGGGCTATGGCTGGCGGCTTTACACTTCAGCTTGCCTGTCTGTCTTCCTCAGGAGTCCCGTGGCTGTGATAAAATATTGTGACCAAAAGCAACGTGAAGAGGAAAGGATTTGTTTCAGCCTCCGTATCCCAAACACAGTCTGCATGAAAGGAAATCAGAGTGGGAGCCTGGAGACAGGAGCTGATGCAGAGGCCATGGAGGGGTGCAGCTTACTGGCTTGCTCACCGTGACGTGCTCAGCCTGCTTCCTTATAGATCCCAGGGCCGCCAGCCCGGGAGTGGCATCACCCTCAGTGAGCAGGTCCCTTCCACATCCATCATTAATCAGGAGTGTATACCACGGGCTTACCCACAGGACAATCTGGTGGGGGGTATCTTTTCAGTCGGGGTTCCCTCTTTAAAACAGCGCCAGCTTGTGCTGAGTCGATATGAAAGTAGTCAGTGCACCATGTGTACCTGCTTCACGGGTTGTCACAAGAGTGCCGCGATCTGCAAAGGACGTGAAAGAACTCCTACCTCGGAGTACGTGTCAAGCAACTGTCAGCGTTGTATAGTCTCATACAAGGACTATGTTAGCTGCACTGACAAGCTCCAATGTTTCATACGTACTTACTAATTCTACGTATTTTCTGTTTTACATAGTAGCTTATTTTTCAAAAGCCTGTTTTAAAAATCTCACATTGTATAGCACTTTCTCACGTGCTTTGATATTGCCTGCTGTGGGGTTCATGGTTATTCCCCTCACCCCCACCCCACCCCCTTTCCTGGACCAGACCGAGGCAAAGAGGCCAGAAGTTAGTCAAGATCATGTGACTCGTTTTGACCATTAAGTATGGCGGACTTTTAAAGCACAGTTATGAGGACTGAAAAGATAGCTCGGCAGCTAATAGCACTGGCTGCTCTTGCAGAGGCCCCAGGTTCAGTTCCTGGAACCCACATGGAACTTCTGTAATTCAAGTCCCAGGGGATCTGATGGCGTTTTCTGACCTCCCTGCACACCAGGCACACATGTGGTGCATGTGCATACATTCAGGCAAAGCACTCGCATAAAATACAAATAAATAAGTAAATGCCGAACCAGATAAAATACAGTTCAGAGCAACTTAGAACCTTGGCCCATCCAGCTGGTGACAGCCTGCCAGGGTGTCTGTTGACACCTTGAACAAACATAAAATAAAAGAAGAAACTTCTGTTAGGTCAAAAGTTCCAAGGTAGTTTTGTTGTTATCGTTGTTTTGTTTCGTTTTGATTAATTTTTAATGATGTATATGTGCCGTGAGGGAGTTGGGTGTGTGCACTTGTGTGCAGGAGCCACAGGGGTCAGAGGTGTCAGGTCCCCTGGAGCCAGAGTCACAGGTGGCTGTGAGCCACCAATGTGTGTGCTGGAACCAAGCTCCAGTCTCCAGCCAGAGCGGTTCGTTCTCTCACCTGAGGAGCCATCTCTCCGGTTTGTTTGCTGTTGTGAAACAGTGTAT
The DNA here is from genome assembly GCF_011064425.1 of Rattus rattus. Lineage (NCBI taxonomy): Eukaryota > Metazoa > Chordata > Mammalia > Rodentia > Muridae > Rattus > Rattus rattus. Next base: position 270,737,960 of record NC_046154.1, on the reverse strand, counting down.
CTTGTATCTCAGGCCGGCCTCCAACTCCTTATGTAACTGTGGATGACTTTAAACTTTGTGCGTGGTCGCATGGAAGGTATGTGTGTGTGTGTGTGTGTGTCTGTGTCTGTGTGTGTGTGTGTCTGTGTGTGTGTGTGTGTCTGTGTGTGTGTGTGTGTCTGTGTGTGTGTGTGTCTGTGTGTGTGTGTGTCTGTGTGTGTGTGTGTGTCTGTGTGTCTCTGTGTGTGTGTGTGTGTGTGTGTGTGTGTGTGTCTGTGTGTGTGTGTGTCTGTGTGTCTCTGTGTGTGTGTGTGTGTGTGTGTGTGTCTGTGTGTCTCTCTCTGTGTGTGTGTGTGTCTGTGTGTGTGTGTGTGTCTCCAAGTCAAAGCCAGGAAGTTCTAGCTCTCCTCCTGTCTCCAAGCCCGGAGTGCACGGCGCTAGGGGTTATGGGTGCTTCCAGGTGCCGAGATTTCAAATCAGATCCTTCAGCTTGCATAGCAAGTGCTCTACTCACTGAGCTGTCTTCCCAGACTCGACCTTGAGCCTCCTGTCTCTATCTCTCCAGTGCTGCATTACAAGCACGTCCTACTATGCCGGTTAAGTCGCTCATTTGACTCTTGCCCCCTCTTGCTCTCTCTTGTTCTTACCCTCTTCCCCCCCTCTGTCCCCTCTCTCCAAGTGCTCGTTGCAGGCCTCTACTCTACTCTTCTACTTCTCTCTCTCTCTTTCTCTGCCCTACTACCCTCATAACTCCCCTCCCTGTGCCCTGAATAAACTCTGTTCTGTACTAAAAACAAAAAATTAAAAAAAAAAATGTGCTCATTTGGTGTTGCCGGAGCAACCTCCCCTATCCTGCTTGATCTTGCTTCTTCTGAGTTGGATTGTGGTCAGAGAATGCAATTAGTATGAAAGTGATTCTTTGAATATTGAGACTAGGTTTATGCCCCAACATGGCCAGTTTTCATAAACACCCTACCCGTGTTCAAAACAATACTTATTCTCTTAAGTGCTGGGTGGAACGTTCCGTCCTTAGAGCTTAAGTCACGTTTGTTCGTTCTCGTCTCTATCTTCACCGATTTCAAATTTTATCTTTATTTCGTTTTATTGGTATGTCTGGGTGAACGTATACACAGAGACCAGAGAGGGTGTGGGACCCCTTGGATCTGGAGTCACGGGTGGGTGTGAGCTGCATGACTTCCGGTGCTGGGGTCAAGGTTGAGCAGCAAGGGTTCCTAACCACTGAGCCACCTCTCGTGTTCTTGTGCCCGCCCAGGCTCCCTGGCATTGGGACATTTCTCAGTGTGACTCTGCAATTTTCATCTTGCTATCCTGCCCTTTGGCTGTCCGTGTCTGTGGCTCTGTCATGGCACACACACGAGCTTAGCACCATTTGAGAATCCTGGCAGACTCTTCAGAGGCATCTGAATTTTAAGTCAGTCTTGTTCTTTCCCTAGGATGTTTATTGAATGTTTATCGGTGCGCGTTGACTTGCCTTTTTGGGTGCTTTACCCTGCTTTTGCCTCTACATCTGACTACGGCTGAAAAGTCAGCCTCAAGCCCGGTCAGATCGCATGGTAGGTGGCCTTTCTCTCACAGCTTTCATTTTCCTGGATGTGAGCTTTAAAACACAGTTCTCCCGACATCCACTGGGCTTTGTGGTTCCCCAGTGCTGGAACTACCTTAGCCATTGCCTCTTTGCATATGACCTGGCCTTTCTAGAACCCCGTTGCCCTGACGGAGCACAACTCATTTCCTTCACTCTCTCTGCCATATCCTTTAACGCTCACGTTTCCACGTCTTTGCCTTCCTGCTTACATTCCTGGTCCGGGGTGGGGGTGAGGGTGGGGTGGCTATAATTTCCAGTTCGCTCATTTCCCCCCTCAGGTATTGCCAAACTGCTACTTAATCTACCCAAAAGAGTTTTAAGATTGAACACAGTATTTTCTATTCTTTCTAGAAATTCATTTGTTTTTCCCCCCAGTCTTAATACTTATAGTTTCTTTTTACCTGATTTTTTTTAGTTTCTCTTTTATTTATTTAAACTAATTAAACTTACTTTATACTATGACTGCATGTTTTAATATCTGAAGTTCTTGGAGTTCTTTCTGCCTTGCTTTGTGTCTGTGTGTCCTGGGACTTTGATAGCAACAATATTTGAGGACTGGGATGGGACAAGCCACTCCGCAGAAACCAGCTCTGTTGGATTACACCAGTAGCAACATGGAATCACTGTGCATATATTTGTTTCCATTTGTTTGCTTTTTTTGAGTCAGGTTTGCTTTGTGTAGCCCTGGCTCTCCTGGAACTCACTCTGTAGAACAGGCTGGTCTTGAACTCACAGATCTGCCTGCCTCTGCCTCCTACATGCTGGGATGAAAGGCATGAGCCACCGCTGTCCAGCCCTTTCATTTATTCTTTTGGGGGACACTATTAAGGATTCAATCCAGCACTTCACGTACACTAGACAAGCATTCTACTACTGAACTCATTCCCATCTTCTCCTCAGTTTTAACTTGGAGGCAGAGTCTCACTCCATTGTCATACTAGCCTTGAACTCACTCTGTAGCTCAGGCTGGCTCTCTCTAAACTTTGACTCTCCCACCTTAGCCTCCACAGCTGGGTTACCTACCTGTGCCAGTAGGACTGGCTTCTAGGATCACTTTAAATATATCATATACGGAAGTTTTAGGATCTGGAAGCCTGTGATTTTGAACTGTAAGCCCAAAGAAGCGCCGGGTTTTGGTTACAGATTTAGGGTGTTATTTCCTACCATTTAGAATAACCAAAGCGAGCTTCCCCATGACTGGAGAGGCTCACGGCTCAGCCTCGCTATTGACAGCTCCCAGGAACACTTTGGGGGCTCTCCCCTTCACACAAGACATTTCTTGAATTTTATTTCCCACCACCACATCCTGCGAAGCCATTAAAATGAGTGAAAGCTCGAAGACATTTCTTTTTTTTTTTTTTTTTCTTTTTTTGGAGCTGGGGACCGAACCCAGGGCCTTGCACTTCCTAGGCAAGCGCTCTACCACTGAGCTAAATCCCCAACCCCTCAAAGACATTTCTTTATCTATTTATTTTATGGGACTAAAGACCTACCCACGGCCTCCTGAACGCTAGGCAAGCTTTTTACCACTGAGTAACACCTCTAGCCCTTTTAATCGACTTATTTATCTGTTTTGACATGGGCTCTTGCTAATTGTCTGGTCCTGACTTAGGACCTACCTGCCTCTCTGCCTCCTAAATGCTGAGACCACAGCTCACTTTCTTTTGACCTCTGTGGATGTCTTTCTTCAGTGCCAGTTTGGTGATTAACTTGGGATTTTAGAAGGTTGTTGTTTCAACTGGGAGGTATCGAACCCTTCCAGTGATGAGAAACGAACTATCTTTTCAACCTTGGCACAGTCCCTCCCAAAGGCTCTGTCCTTAAAGGGTACGTGATGTTTGGAAGAAAGAAAGAAAGAAAGAAAGAAAACAACACAGCAATAAATTTTTAATTGCTAGGGATCAAATGTCAATCAATCATCTAATGAAGGAAGATAACAAGCGATCCCGGGAGGGACTGTGACTAACCACAAAGCAGGGATTGTGTCTGCTCACATGAAGAGCTTTGAAAAGGAAGTAAATGAGCTGTAAACAGGAAAGGAGACGTCTTACTGTTGGGCCTGAGTGCACCGGCACAGCCTGCAGGAGATGCGGTATCAGTTCAAAGTCTAAGATCCAAGGAATCAGGGGAAAGGTGGAGGGTAGGGTAACAGACGCGCTGGGTTCTATCTCGTGTCAGCGCCCACACAGAGGACAGCATAACTCAATTCAGTTATCCTAAAAAAACGCAAGGGGTTTTGGTTTTTTTTGTTGTTGTTTTGTTTTGTTTTGTTTTTTCACATTCACCTTTGAGATTCGCTTCTAATTCCCATACGATGAAGCATAAAGTTACTGGGGGGAAAATAGCATCAAGAATTCCGTTGTTGGGGATCATCATTCTCGGTTGGGCATCCTGTTCAGCCAGCTCTTTAAGAAACCACAGGCTACATTGTCCTGTCTAGAAACCTTGATTGCTAGTCGAATATGGAGCCCTCTCTGAACACGCAGCACTATGCCGGGTTCTGGAGCACACAAAAGCATGGTTCTTTGCCTCAAGGGAGCTCCTGGTCCCAATGTAGCTATTTAGTGCCAGTGCCAATGTCCTGTCTATTACCTGATGGTTACATTTATGAGAGGGATCTCAGCTTTTCACACTGAGTCTCTCTCTGAGCATCAGTTTCCCAGCAGCAAAAGGAACATGGTAAAGAACACCGTGAAGGTGGTCTTTGGAGAAGGCCACCGGATCTAGGTTTTAAGTGGACTTTTTCTTCAGTTATAACATGCAGAGAGGCAAGACCCCAAAGAATGTAGTGAGTTCTCATAAAGAAAATGCATACAATTAATTGCTACCCAGGTCAATAAATAGCCAGGCCCCAGAACAGGGAAACCCCCAACTACCTTGTCCTATGTCAAGACCTCCAACCTCTTTGCCAAGGTATCTCCCATTCTAGCTTCCAACCCAGTGAACATCCCAGGCTTTTAGCTGAACCTACCCAGCCGTTTGAGCTAGCACAATGCCACTCAGGGGACAGAGTGTAAGCATACCACAGTTCTAACCTGGTGAGACCCTTTTTCTGTGGTGAAAGTTCCAAGCAGATGTTTCTGGAGTACTCTGAGAATTTGTTAGACGTCCCTCCAAATATTTTGAGCATTTATCCTATGACCCCTCCCCCTAGGGCTATAACAAAGCATGAAGAGGCCATGTGAGTCTATAGGACCATGGATGTCAGCATCCTGCCTTCCATTAGGACTCACAAATGCTGCCTGGGCCCTTGGAGCAGATCATCAGGGGCTCTTTTTAAGACTGGCATGTCCACTAGCTTGCTGTCTACAGCTGCTCAAAGGGCAAATACATCTTTGGGTGACACTGGACAACAGAAGCTTAACAGTCTGCACCGTGACAGATCCAGGCCCTGGTGTCAAACAGTAGGTCTCCCTCAGGGTGAGGCCATTTTGGGGAGGAAAAGCAACCTATGCCTTGGAACTAACTGCCGGAGCTTGCGAAGTCCTGGCGGGTACTCGTAAGCGCACAAAGCAAGCGGAGCAGTCTTCAACAGGTCAGGAAAATCTTTCTTCAGTTTAACCCTTCACCTTCCTCATTAACTTCATCCTCAACTGCAGAAGGCAGGCTACAAATGCCACTTTGTTCTAGAAATCAAGAGACAAATTCCCCCATGGGTCTGGGTCTTTCTAGACAAAGAGTACAGTTGGCATAAAGCCAAAGCAATTATGGCTTACATGAGGTCCTCTAAGGATCCTATATGGTCTTGCTCCTGTGCTGGTGTGAGCGGCTTCTGTTTCTGAGTTTAATTTTCACTCTTGCAACAACCCCAGGCAGCCCAAGCCTGGGACAGTCAGATTGCACTCCTTCCAACACCCATACGGGCAGCACTCTGGGCAGTTCTCTCCACCTGGCTCTATGGTTGGTCCCCCCACGTCTCACAAAGCAGAAGCAACCAGTCGGAAGTGATCAGCAAAGGCTCCTTCAGGCCAGTGAAACTCCCCCCCTCCCACGACCCCACCATCTGGGGGCCTCTGGTTCTTGGCTGATCAGAGCTGACTCTCTCAAGCCAAAGATCTCTAAGCTACCCTAACTTTAAAACATACTAGTTGGGCAGGAGAGACGGCTGGGGTTGAGTGCACTGCTCATGCTTCCAGAGGACCCAGGTTCAATTCCCCGCAACCACACGTGGGGGCTCTTAACTGTCTGTAACAGTTTCAGACCACCTGGGATTCTACCTAAAAACAACCTATAAAGATCTGACACCTTCACACAGGGCAAAACACCAATGCAGATAAAATAAAAAATAAACACATTTTAAAACAATCAAACAAAAATACCATACTAGGTAAAAAGTAAAAGTAACCTAAAACTCTGTGATGGGGATGTGACGCATTGCCAAGTGTCACTTACTATGTCCCTGGTTTTAAGATTAGGTACCACCATTGACGGCATAACTATTGATTCCTCTTTTCATTATGTAAGGCCAAGAATTCCAATTCTCTCTCTATCTCATGACCCCCCCACCTCATCTCTAATCTATGAGATAAAAAGATCAAAGGGCTGGTGAGATGGCTCAGGAGGTGGTAGTCTTGCCCCATGAGCCTGATATCCTGAGTCTGATCCCCAGAGATTGCAGTAGAGAGAACTCATTCTGAAAATCATCCCATGACCTCTGCATATGAGCTGTGGTATGCACCTAGCTCCATTCACATGTACACACGCCACAGATATAATCATTACACGTTAGATTAAATTAAAAAGTAATTCGAGCAGTCTGGAGGCAGAGCCAGGCATATCTCTGTGAATTTGAGGCCAGCCTCATCTATATAATGAGTTTCAGGACAGCCAGGACTAGAGAGAGAAACCCTGTACCTAAATAAAAATATTTATTGTCAATAATATAATATTTCTATTATGTATCTTATATATTTCTATAATTTGTATATTATAGTATCATTATCATCATTATTTAGAAAAGCATATAAGCTTTTTGGGGGGATTTAAGGCCTGAGTCTGATCTTGAGTCTGAGTCCACACTGGGCTACCTCGTAAGGTTTCAGACCTGCCTGGGTTCTAAACACAGCCAACCTACGAAGATCAAGGAAATATGCAGCTGAGACCCCAGAGAGCAGCAGGATTTTAAGGGGCTCTGCTAATGACTCCAATTAGCTAATAAGTTCATCCATCCTTCAGCAGCCCCCCTGGAGTCATCAACCCTGTGACTGGGATTTATTCTTATTCTATTGCTAATAAATCACACGCTCAGAGAGATCCAGCAATTGACCCCACGTTGATCAGCCAATAAGAGAGACGCACGCAACCCCAACGTGCCTCTCCCTACACTCTCTATTCTTGGGACCTTACAGAAGGGTGTCAGGGAGCTTTCTAGGCAAAGAGAGATCACGGCTAGAGACTCCTGTGTTTTCCAAAGTTAAAACTCTTTCAAACCCAACTGAACATGGCCAAACCGAAGACTCCAATTAAATCATCCTACATCCAGAAGCTTTAACTTTCCGAGGGAGAACGTCCATGAAGGGGATATAAGACAGTAACTATGTCTAGCTCCCTTTCCCAAAACCAGTGTCTCCATCGAGCCAAAGAGCAGCCCGGAGAAAAGGGGCAGAGTGGTGTAGACGCTGGGCATCAGACTCATCTGCTGAGTCGCTGTTTGATAGCTCACTAAGCATAAAGTTTGACAGCGAATCTGTCGTGCAGAGACTTCTGGATCCAGACGCTCCCTCTCTCCTTGCTAAAGCAATGGCCTCTAAGAGAAGATGTTCTGTGTGGTCCCCTGTGCACAGAGAGGCAATATTCTGACTTTTTTTTTAAATTGTTTTGAGTTTTGCTTGCTGGTTTGTTTAAGACAGGATTGGTGTGGCCCAAGCTGGTCTTCAATTCTGTGAGGGTATGGCCTCGAACTCCTGCTGCCCCATCTCCCACGTCCTGAATTCCTGGAAAATAAAATCGCTGAGAGAGAAAAAAAATCAAGTGTTAATATGTTGGTTATGTTCAAGAGACACCAATTCCACCTTCTGGCCCTCTTATCGGGGAGCTGAGTGCCAAATCTGCTTTGTGAAATAAATATCTCAGTGCAAAGAGTAGAGGCCGGGGACAAAGGTCCAAACGTATCAAGAATATCAGTTGAGGTTAGGGCTGATATTCACTCTGGTTGTCGATGAGTCCCACCCCGAGTTATAGCAGGACTTGCGATATCTTAGCTACTGGTAATAGTTCTAAAGAGATTTCTATGCGTGAGCACTGACAAATGGCTAAGATGCTTATTTAACACATCAAAGCATATCTGACTGCCAGGTTCTCCCTGTGACCCTCAGTCCCTGCCGGTTACAGGGCCCCCTCCTGGCTGTCATATCTCACCGTCTACCCCAAACTTTTCCAGCCCAGCTGTCTTCCCTATAGAATAGAATCTAACCATTTGGGTACCTGGTCATTTTTATTTACTCTCTCTTGTGTCTCCAGGCTGATGCACCTGGTTCCCCTGCTCTCCCCTCTCCCGTGCCCTCCCCCTCTCCTCACATGACTCAGGGTCCTGTGCACTCTGGACTCTCCCAGATGCCTCTGCCTCTGACTGTGCTCTCCCCTTTGTTTACAATAAACATTCTCCTCCACCATAAATACATAGGGGCAATCATGTCCCTCCCTTTTTAATTTCTCTTTTTCACTTGGGCATGACAGTTTCTCTCCTGCCCGTAGGCTTTCACAATAAAAGCATCTCGAGGTCACTTCTCAGATGCAGGACATTCCGACAGTGCACAGCACAAGACACCTCTGCCACCCTGTCCACGATAACTCCAGCTGGAAAGGGTGGTGGACCGCAGGCCCACAAGCTTTAACCATGCTGACGTCTTTGACAGCTCAGAACAATGAAACGAGGGCTTCAGAGTGGGGCAGCCAGGATTTGTGGTGCGCTTATCCCAGGCTGAAGGCCAAAGGCAGAAACGAGGAGCTGTCAACGGCCACCTCTTTCTGGAGTCGGGGCCCCAGGGGAGAGATGTTTAACGCATTCCTGGGCTGCTGACGGAATGTCCTCCCTGTTCTGAAGAAATACATAGGCGTGTCCAGGACCTGGGCTACGGGGCTTCTGCTCACTGGTATGAAGGAAGGGAGATGGTTGCCCAACCACCCACCCTGGAGACTGTTTTACACGGGGAGGGATTTTAGAAGGCAGCCAACTTTCCCTTGCGGACTTCTGCGGCAGCGCTGTGACAGTAGCGTAACTCTGTTGCCATCTGTGTCAGCTCTGAACCACAGAGCCTCTCCACTTACCTCTCTCACTTGGCTCTTCCACAAGACCTTCTTCCTTAGAGGAACAAACTACATATTCCCCGATGGGCTGTAAATGAGATTCTTTTCACCCCCCTGCAGGACTATTCACGAGGCTTGCAAAAAAAAAAAAAAAAAAAAAAAAAAAAAAAAAAAAGAAAGAAAGAAAGAAAACAAAACAAAAAACCGCTCAGACAGTACCCGGATGGGAAAGGAGTGTGCTCTGAACATCTGACTTACTCCAATGGTATTAATGGTTGACTACGGGGGTTGGAGAAGTGTCATCATTGTCTGCTGCAGATTTGGACAGGAGCCTAGCAAATACCTGGGAGTTGGGAGAACTCCGTGCTGCCTCTGCTTGGAGGTACAGGTAGAAGTCTGCACCTTCCCATCTGACACCCCCCCTTCCCCAGACATGCTGACTGACACCGTGTGCGGGCCAATGGATTGGCAACCTGGACTTGAAGATGTGGGAGCCGATGAGAAACAGATGCCCAAAACCCTGGAGGATAGACATGAGCTGGGCTGCTGGGAATGGGGCAATGGAGCCAGAAGGATTTAGAGCCAGAAGGATACCTGGCAGTACCTGACTATGTCTAGAGCAGGCCGGCGGGTCTGCAGCTCTCACTCACGACTCAGAACAGTGGTAAGGTCACACTTGACTTAAGGCCACCAAAGCAAACTTTGGTAGGCAGCGGTTGCCTCAGGGACCTTGTGGTCAGCATAGATGAAATCCCCAAAGCCTTGATGCCACCATGGAGCCCCTGTGGCGTTCTTGATGATGCTCTTACAGTCTCTCATCTCAGACTCAGTTCTCCAGAGGTGTCCCATGGTGTGCTGGACTCAGAAAGGCAAACCTCAAATCCTGATTGAAGTCTACAATCTAGAGTGTGTGTCTGTGTGTGTGTCTGTGTGTGTGTGTGTGAGAGAGAGAGAGAGAGAGAGAGAGAGAGAGAGAGAGAGAGTGAGAGAGAGAGGGGGAGGGAGAGAGAGAGAGAGACAGACAGGCAGACAGACAGACAGACAGAGAGCTAGTGGGGGAGGGAGCTAAGGAGTGGGGATCTAAAGAGGGAGGGAGGGAGAGTAAGAGAAAGGGGGGGCTCAAACCTAATTAATCCATTAACATACCAAAACAGACCTGGTCACCAGGTTCTCCCAGCATTCCTCAGACCCTACTTGCTATAGGGTATATCAGGCACGCCCTGCCCTCTACACTAAACTTTTTCAGTCCAGGGGCTGGGCTACCCTTCCTGATATAATCCAGCCATTTTAATCTACCTTTACTTTCCTAGGGTCTTGGCCATCCTCTTGGCCCAGGCTGCACCTCTTGGCTGGAGGCTCCCCTCCCCCCCTGCCCTCCCACCTCCTCACCTCGCTCTCCCCCTCCCTTTCCATAGCTCAGGGTCATGTCCACTCTGGACTCTCCCAGAGTTCCCTGCCTCTGGTTATGTTCTCCCTTGTATCTACAATAAACCTTCTCCTCCACAACACCTAGAGGCCGGGCTGTCATGTCCTTCCTTTTTAGAAATTTCTTCTTGTTTTATTTTTTTTTTCACCCAGAGAGAACCCATTTCAGGGCATCTCCTGTTTCATGGGAACTTTTCTGTACGTATTCTGGGTCGTGACAACATGCACCTTTACTGCACGACAGCTGGCAACTAGAAAGCCGTTACCCTGGAAGGCCCCTTTCCTCGCTTGCAGCTCCTCCATTTATTCATTTCATTTGCATCATCTGAACACAAACATGAATCCTAAAAGATGGCTAAGTTAATCTTCCCAAACTTTTAATTTCATAAAAGCATCTACGTGAGAAGACAGTTTGGACCTTTCTCCCACCACGACCCTGCAGCTCTGTGGCTCTCGGGGCATCTTTTTTCCTGGCATTTGTTGAGTGAGAGGTTTGCTGTCTGTCTTCCCATGTGCTCATAACAGTAAAATATTGAGGAGGAGGAAAGAGACCTAAGGCGGGAGAAAGCCAATGGTCAGAGGGAAGCGGTCCATTGGTAAGCACAGGTCTGTGGGAATGTCAGAGACAAGGATCTGCTTAGGATCTTACATCATGGCTAGGAACCAGAGAGGGCCAGCCAATCCCTGAGACATTGCTCAGGTGCAGAAAAGAGGGGCTCATCGGCTGACGACAGGCCACGTCCGCCCACACCACCCATAGGCACCCAGGGCCTAGTAGAGATGGCCAGAGACCAGCGTTTTTACCCTGTGGGATACACAAGGTGGTCTGAAGCCCTGAAGTCCCTCCTGCAGAGAGCATGCGCCTTTGTTAATATACAAATGGCTGGGTTACAGAGCTTTGATGTAGTCCCTGGTAAAACTGACCAGAGGTAGTCTGACCATGTGACCAACACCACCCCTCTAAAGACAACAGAGAATGAATGGTATCTTCAGAGGTGGGGAAAAAAGAAAATTCTTATTTTACTCAGAGGATCTAGCAGATGGTTCCTGCAACAATCTAGCAGAAGTTTGTTTTGTTTTGTTTTGCTTTTTTGAGACAAGGTTTCTCTCTATGGCCTTCCTGCCTGGAACTCTCTGTAGAGCAGGCTGGCCTGAAACTCACAGATCCACCTGCCTCTAAAGGAATTTAAAGCTACTAGCTCTGAAGTAGAGTTACCGGAGAATGCTCTCTGCCCTCAAGGCTTCCAGGAAAGGAAGTATGAGCTAGTAACCTCCCTTCCAGGACCTGGGGGTGGGGGGTGGGGTGTCAGGAGACAATGGCAGGTTCTAGAAGAACAAAGGGAGAAAAAAAATACTGCTTTTTCCACTGTTACAAAATTACTTTTCTGAGAACAAAGCTGGGTTAGAACAAATTCTTATTCAATATAAATACTAAGTATCTTGTTCTAAGGCGAAAACCTATGATAGAGTAACACACACCACAGCTGATCATTGGTGCCTGGAGATGGTGGAAAGGGTTTGATGGACAGGGGTATGAAGGAGAGCAGAGTCCGGAGAGCCAGGTGAGAGGTGGTGGTCCAGGAATTGGGGGAGAACGAGGAGGACGTCACTAGGTGTATGGCTATTGGACCAACCACGGAGTATGCTAAACAGTGAAGACATCTAGAACCTTGTAAATTCGCCAAACCTAGAACATCTGAGTTCACCGTGGCGGCTGGTTTTTTGTTGTTGTTGTTGTTTTTAATTTTTTTGTTGTTTTAAGTAACATTGAGGGTATTTATTTATTTATTTATTTATTGTTCATTGGTGACTTGACTGAATGGATGTCTGTGTGAGAGTCAGATCCCCTGGAACGGAGTTACAGAAAATCGTGAGCTGCTATGTAGGTGTTGGGAATAACTGAACCCCAGGTCCTCTGGAAGAGCAGTGTTCTTAATGGTTGAGCCATCTCTCCGCCCCTCTCCGCACATGGTTGGGTTTTTCCTAGACTGTGATCCAATAGGTGAAAAGTACATGGAATTTTGTTCTTTTGGAGAGGCAGTATGAAAGAAATGATGCCCGTTAGTCAGAAAGAAGCCAGGGTTCCAGTGGCTCTGTCATTGCCCAGCTGTCAAAATGCCAAGTTTTAAGATGGGGGAGGCAGTTTTTGCTGCTCTGTCTTCAAAGATTGACACGAAGTTTGAATAAAACATCCAGAGAATTCCTTTCAGACTCTTGACCATGCTCCCTATGTTAAATTCCGGGTCACTGCTGTGAAGAAGACTCATAGCCAATCAGTATGGAGTATGTTAGCTCTCATCTTCCATCCACTCCTGCACAGGCTCCTAGGATTGCCCTAAGGTGTTGGCTGTTGAGATTTCTTCCTGTGCTTTTCTTCTCACGAGAGACTCAGCTTTCCCATGATGCTCTGGGAAGTGATTCTTTCATTTAGAATAAATGATTTTTTTCCTCATTTAGAATGAATACCAGACTAGGTACCAAATACCAGTAGGGTTGGCTCCCAAAAGGTCACTTCTATCCATTCATTTGACACAGATTGTCCGTCCCTGAGTTTAAACACCTTGTTTTCTGAAATTGTTAGTCCTTCCAGAATGTTCCCATGACAGTCCCTTAGAGAGCTGCCTCACAGCTTCCCCCCTCAGACCCCACTGTCTGGAAACTCTTCCTTCTGTTTATCCTCTTTTGGTTTCTTGTAGGGACAGTCATCAAGAGCTGGAAGGGACTGTATTTCTTCTACTCGAACACCCCTGTGTCAGGCTTAGCTCTCCTCTGTCACTGGCTCACCGGGTCTGCCTGGGCAAATCACTCAGTTCTCCTCCCTGTTCCCACGGAGCCTCCTCAACATTATCTTCCCTGACTAAAGGAGGTCACCAACTGTCTGGTGACATTGTGGGTATCTGTATTCTAGAACATTCTTATGTTTATTTGTGCATACATCCTCCTACTCAGAGGGAGTCCTATCGACCCATTTCTTTCAGCATCTGGTGAGTAGAGAGTAACCTTTATCTAATTTTTCTACGAGTTCTCAGTAGCCACCCATAGTTCCAGGTCTTGAGGTGTATTTTGTGCCTGTTTCATTCCTTCACACAAGGTCTCTGTGGCAAGAGAGGATCTGGGAGGCAGAGACCTCAGAAGTTAAGGCAAAGCCCGCTGGAATGAGACGCAATTAGCCAGGAACATGTTCCGTCGCTGTAGTTAACAGAGGAATGTCGGGTAGGAGAGAGGCCGCAACTCCAACCTCCATTCCCGTCTCCTTGTGCTAATCCTAACCAGTGGAGTCCGGCTGAGCGCCCTGCAGGAGAAAGTCGTCGGCGATTCCCCACTGGCGCGCCGAGGACGGCTCCCTGCAGCGCGCCGCGGGCATCGGGGTCCCGGGTCAACTCAGGTACGGGTGACACACCTGGCGGAGGCGTCTACAGCAGACTGGGTAGAACCACGGCGGCGGGGGTGGGTGGCGGATACGTCACAGGTCACCACCGGCAGAAACGTGTATTTGCACACACGATATCATCAAAGATTGCCCCACGGAAGGCAGACGCCTGCGCTGCGCTGTGACCGGCGATCCTAGAGCCTCGCACAAGGCAGGGTCTCCAAGGCGACAGTGCAGTGGTTGCTTCCAAGTCAAGAAAGTTTCAGAGCTGCAGAGGACTGGACCTAGTGGGCGTGGTTGAGGGGCAGGGCGATCCGGAGGTGGGGCCTTGCAGGGGCGGGGCCAGGTGCTGAGCAGTCTCTGCTTGTCAAAAGGCTGCTGTCGAGCCCCAAGCGCAGGGAGCGCCAAGCAGTGTGTCCACCGCCAGACCAGGTGCGAATCGGGGAGCAGGGGGAAGGGGGTCCTGGGTGAGTGATTAGACCCGGAGCGGGCGTCTGGGGTCTAGAGGTCTGAGTGTCCAGGTACAAACACTAGAGTCCAAGACTCTAAAAAAGCAAAAGTTGGGGACTGAGAACCGGGCTGTGGTGCCATGAGGTTGGGACTCTGAGAGGGCACCCAAGTCTGAGAAAGCTGAAGTTGCGATGCTCAGGACGCTCAGCTTAGGAGTCCTTCGCTAGGCGGGTGCTCAGCACTCGACAACAAGAAGCGTTTGTTTCTTTCCTCGGACGGGCGCTTTGGCTTTGGAGTCGGGGAGTAAGAAAGGGAACGATTGGCTGTCGATGGTGTTAAGGTCTCTGGAGGTGGAGTGTGGGGAGCCTGTTTATTACCCCGCGGAGCCCATGTGTGATCACCTGTGATAATGGAGCGGACTAATTTAAATGGAATTTTCTTTTCTTGACTTTCTAAAGTCACCGGTGCTTTGAGACTAGTGTGCTGGGTTTCTCTTTCAGGAGAGCCTGTCTACAGATGTGCGAGGTTGGGGGGTTTCAGGGGCGAGCATGGAAATTGAGAAAGGGGTTTTAAGGAATAGTTTCTGTTTGGAGAGGGAAGGGACTTGATCCAGGAGGAGAATCTAGGTATGTGATCTCCAGGTCCACGGTCTCCTCTATGACTATCCCCCCACCCGAGGCGGAATCTGCCCGGGCTCTGGGAGCCTTGGCTCTCTGAGCCTAAGCCACCCTTCTCCTCCTGCTGCTGCTCCTCCTCCTCGTGCTCCTCCTCCTCTTCCTCCTCCTTCTCCTCCTCCTCTTTGTGGTGAGTGAGTCAGCCTCCTGTCTGGGCCCAGAAGCAGTGAGAGGGGCCAGAGCCCAGGCAAGCAGTTGGGCAGGCATTTTCTGGGCATTGCAAAAATTCCCTTGGACAGAGTTCAGGTCTGCTCCAATGCCCTGAGGAAGGCATCTTCTTCATGACAGCAGGGGGTAGGGGTGTCAGCAATGGCTGTTTGATGGACAAGGGATGATTCCAGGAGATGACCATGAAGCGACAGTGGTTTTGTGGTAAATCCATACCTCTTCCTATTCTTACAAACTAGAGGTACAGCCCAAGACTGTGGACCTACCAGCTACTGGTTCCATTTCTACTTTGCCAGGTACCCATCTTGTCTCATAAGACAGGCATGCAGGAGAAATCAGAAGGTTCAGGGATCAGAAAATGCAAGGAATGGTTTCCCCAGGCTTGGGAGTGAGGACCCTTAACTCTGTGAACTAAGGGTATTTTACAGTTAGGGGACCATCTCTATTCCTTCCTTAGCTGAAGACTAGAAAGAATTGCATGGGTCTCACTGAAATACTTCTCGGTACTGGCATGCAGCCAGAGCAGGAGGCAGTAAGAGTAAAAGTCTCTGGTTTTGTTTTGGATACTAGAGACCCCTTGAGCAGAAATAGGTGACCTGGGGGCCTTACCCCGTACCCTTTACTAGCTTGTCTGAGGCCACAGGGAGGCCATAGTAACATTGTCTCAAACTGCAAAAGGTAGGAATCCCCAGTCAGTGTTCCTGGTCCTCTGTAACTTGGTTCCCGACCAAGATGGAGAAGGGACTAGGAAAGGAGAGAAAGAAGGAGAGTTGGGCAGCTTAGAAGAGAGCCTCATTCTTCTCCAGGTACAATCATAAGGTCTGCATATTCTCTAGAGGCCCTGATGCGTTGAGCTCTACTTACTTATAACACAGTCTCTCAGTCTCCCTCCCACCCACCCACCCACCCACCCAGCCCACCTTTGAACTGATCTCTTGGAGGGACTGAGTCCCTTGAGAAGCCCCCAAAGACCCCCTGAATGTGCCTTCAGCACAGATTGCAGATGCACAAAGCCTAGGCTTCCAGAAGGCCTAGGGTCTAAATGGCGAGACCAAGAAGTTACCCAATCTTATACTTTAGGGATTGGCTGAGATCAGCCCCGTGGCTGCTGTTGTCTGCACAGCAGAGAGGCAAGGCCAGGGTGCCAGGATCTCCCACTCTAATTTGTAGCTGGAGAGTGGGTCAGGGGGCTCAAGCTTCCGTTTGCCACTGCTGTGAGCTCATGCAGGTGGAGGGAATAAGGACAGGGCCATATTCAACTGGGAGCCTTCTGTGTGTCCCAGCATGGTGGCAGCCCCCTCCTCCAAGGGGTGCCAGCAGAGGAGGGCTCAACCTCCAAATCAAGCTCCAGGAGGAACGGCAGCTCTGGCTGTCTACCGTTGCTGTTCAGTTCGGGGAGGCTCTGACTGGGCTGAAGCCAGCCTAGCAGCAGCTCTGGACTACCAGGCCCTCCCTTTTCATTACGCGTCTCTCCCGTTTGCCCTTAACCTTGCTTCACGCCAATGTCTGATGGATGCGCCAAAAAAGAAAAAAGAAAAAAGAAAAAAAAAAGCGACCGTATGATTTATAATCCGAACTGGGATTCTCATGAGCGAAGGGGTTTTTGTGTGTGTGGCGATGCCAAGACATTAACCCAAACCAGGGTAAGCTGGATACTGAACCATCCAAACCCAGGAGAGGTCACAGTGAGTGATAAAGGGACAAGGGGGTTGGGGGAGACTTAACGCTGAGGTGAAGGTGGGGCAGCACGATCCTGAGGGCAGCCCCAGCACCCCAGCCCACTCTCTGGCCTTGTCAGCCAACTCCAGTCCTTCCTTAAGGGTAGAGTTGCCCCTGGCCACTTTGTCCCCAGACTCAGCCCACCGCTGAAGCGACTTTCTTTTGTCCTTCACTTGTGACTGCCCTTGCCATTGTTTTGTTTTTTCCTGTGCCACTGCAGCTCAGAGAGAGATGAGAGGACCTGCCAGCCCTTCTTTAGCCTCCCCAAGGGAGCTGGGATAGAGTTAGGCTAAGACTCAGCCACCTACTCGCTCTTCCCTGTTTCCTACAGCTGCCTTCTTGGTCCTTCTAGCTTCTCAGACCTCTGGGGACTCTCCATGTCCAAAAGAAATCCCACTCTAATGTGAGTGAACAGCCAGGGGAGGAAGGCTATTCAGATCTTGTCCATGTAGATAAGGAGCACAGGCCAACGAGAATCAGAAATCTAGGAAAATGACAACCGAGACAGGCAGTGGAGCTGGGAAGACTGAGTCGGGCATAGAACTGCTACCCTTGGATGCTAGTGTTTGAGTTTCCTGTCTCTGACTACTGGAGAAATGGTCCAGGGTGGGGACAGACACATCTTGCTCAACCTAAGTGATAGGCGTTGGTGGTAGTGACAGCATCCTATGGTAGTGACATGTGGAAGAGAAACTGCCCTCCCCTCTGAGTCCTGGGCCTTGTGGTTCGGATACTCAAGGCAGCCTCTCTGGAGAGTCCCCAGAGGCCAGGTGTGTGAGCGTTTAAGGCATAGAATACAGGGGGGGGGGGAGTGGAGCCTCCATGACTATGGAATGACTGTTTACTCTGGCAAGCCAGAAGTCACTCTTTCTCATCGCTTATAATGAAAAGATCGAGTAGGACCTCTTGGGAAGTCCCGCCTGCCTGTACAGATGGGGGAGGTGGGGAGAACCCCGTCTCCCTGCACTGAGATGGCTCGGAGAGGGCAGGGTGGCTAGTGGGCAAACGGCAGAGGCTAGAGGAAGAGGCGGAGGGAGCTGTGAGAGTCTGAGTGCGAGCCACGCTTCTCTGAACCTGCCCTGCAGGTCTCGTGCCAAGGAATAAAGTAAGCAGTGTTCCCAGAACCAGATGCCACACAAAGTCCTCATTCTGCACAGGGGAGAGCCCTGTCGTTAGCAGGGTGTAGGCAGCTGTACCAGCGGGAAAGTGGAGTTTGGGCAGCACCAAGCTCCGTTTCCTGGGAGGCTACTACCTCTCACTGGACTCCTGATGCCAAGCCGAACCCTTTAAGGACTTCTGCAACGTGTGATATTCCAGACACTCTGGAGCTCCCAAGCCTTTGCTGGTGACAGGACTGGGATGTGCCACCTGCTGGCGCTGGAACTGTAACTCTAGGAACAGTAGCTCACTGGGCACTAGATACCAGATGCTGTGCACTTGATGGGTACAGCCTCCCAGTCCCATTGTTCTTCTGTGTTAAGAGGGAAGGACTCCTGTGCCCATCCTTTACATGGAAACACTGAGGCTTAGAGCGGTTGCAGTGTGAAGACGGAGAGTCGGGACTGCTGAAACCACAGTAGAAACCCCAGGAACTCTACCCCCCTGCGTTCCCAGGACAGTCGCAGACACTTAGGGCCGTGGCTTCCATGTTATTGGCTCGTAATCGGTGTTTGTGAGCCGTGGGGTCAGACTTACTCACTCGTTAGAACGAGCTGACCCGAGTGTAGGCTCCCCTGGGCCAAAGGTTGCTCTGGGGCTGGTAGTGTCGCGAAGGCTCCCTCCGACTCCTGTGCCTCTGTTGTGGTCTTAGATACGAGTTCCATTTCAGAAGCATCCAAGAAACTTAGCGTCACACGCAGAGTCCAGCAATACTTAGATGGTCTGGAAGGCAAAAGAATCCTCTTTCCGTTTCAAACGGCTGTGGTGTGCTAGGTGAACAGGTTAGAGAGGCCACTGTCCCAACAGCTCGTCTGAGCTCCTCTCCCTTGTCTGGCCCCACCCTGCTCCGACTGTCTCTTTCAGGCGCCTGACCCCAGCCTGCTTCCGTACCTGGAGAAACGGACTCTAGCCAGGTCTCCGGTTCGGCCTTTGCTGAACTCCTGAGGGCACTTAGAGGCTTCGCCTTGGCGCTAACATTCCACAGTGCCCTCTAGCAACAATCGAGGCTTGGAGGCTGGGTTTGCAGCTGGGAAGAGCAGGAGAAAGAGAGTCAGAATCCTGGATTTGTCACTTTGGGGGCAAATTTCTTTTTTATTATTTTTTAATTTAATTTTTTTTTTTTTACTTATTCACTTTACATCCCGCTCACTGCTCCCTCCTGGCTACCTCCTCCCACGGTCCTTCCCCCAGACCCTCTCCCCTTCTCTGAGCGGGTGAGGGTCTCCTGGGTATCCCCCTATCCTGGCACTTAAAGTCTCTTCAAGACTAGGCACTTCCTCTCCCACTGACAGCAGTCCAGCTAGAAGAACACATCCCACGTACAATACAGGCAACAGCTTTTGCCCATTTCAGTTGTTTGGGGAGGGGGAGCAAATTTCTTAATCCCTCCAAACTCCCATTTCCTTATCAGTAAACTGGAGGTGATCGTAGCCTCACTGCAGAAGTGCTGAGAATTAGCAGAGGAAAGTCAAGTGCCCGGCACAGAGGAGACTTCTAAAAAGCTCTTACAGTCGCTCAGTGGACATGGACTAAGGATGTTTCTAAGCTGATAGCACATGGGAGGAGAGGAAGGAGGGGAAACTGTGGCCGGGTTCCAAGTTGATAGCACAGAACCCCATTATGAAAGATCCTGTGGGATCTCAGGAACGCTTGTCCTAGCATCTGGCTAAATGCAGATTTGGTAAACTGGTGTCTCATTCCTCCGTGTGTGAGACGAGGAACCTGGGAGAGTCGCCGAGCTTCCGTCGACTCCCGTTCTTCAGTTGCCTTTTGTTTTTGTCTGTTGTTTTGTTTTGTTTTAATTGAGAAATAATATATCGCTCAAGAGTATATAACATGCTTACAGAGGTTATACAGCTACGCTAACCACCCAAGTTAGGAGGAGAGCATTTACAGTAACTCATTAAACTTCTTAAAGTATATGTGTGTCTGGGCTGACAAGAAGGATCACCGGGTAAAGGCGCTTGCTGCCAGGATTGACAAGCTGAGTTCAGGCCCCAGAATCCACATGGCAGAAGGGGAGAATTGATTCCTGCAAGCTGCCCTCCGGCAGCTACATCTATGTTGTTGTGGTGAACGCACATGCACACACACACACAATAAATAAGTGAATAAATAAATAAATGTAAAAATGCAATGTGTGCACATGCGTGTGTGTGTGTGTGTGTGTATGTGTGTGTATGTGTGTCTCTGTGTGTAGGCATGTGGGCCATGTGTGCACATGCATGTGTGTGTGTCTTTATGTGTACATGTGTGTGTGTAGGCATGTAGAACATGTGTGCACGTGTGTGTGTGTGTGTATGTCTGTGTCTGTGTGTCTGTGTGTCTGTGTGTAGGCATGTAGGCCAGAGTACAAGCTTAGGTGTTAGCCTTAGGAACACCGTCCACTCCTGAAGCTCATTAATTAGGTTAGACTGGCGGTGAGCCTCAGGGATCTGCCTGTCTGCATCCCCAGTTTGGGGTTACAACTCCCTGACACACTGAGATCAAGCTAGGTCCTCCCGATTTGGGGGAGCAAGCACTTTACCAGCTATGTCTTCTCTCCAGACTAAACAGTCTGTCAGAATGCTCTCGTCATTCCCCAGGGCGAGGTAGGTCCGGGCTTGTTACCCCTTGCTTTCTTTTATAAGTTTTCACGTGGGTTTTTGAGACAGTGTCCAGTGCTGGGTTGCACGGCCTCGAGGGTTTTACACACCGTTCTCTGTCACATGCCTTTTCACGGGACCTATGTGCTCTTCCACACCGACACACATCAGTTCATGCTGCGACGGAGCATTCCGTTGTGAAAATGCCACACACGGTATGTCCTCCCTCTGGTGGACAGTCATCTGCGTTGTTTCAATTCAGGGCTACTGTGAAATAATACTGTGCTTGCCCATGCTTGGAGTTGATATTAAAAACAAACAAATAAACCAGAACTCAGAATCCCCCCTTTGGCTGTGAATGGAAGGTCCCTTTCCTCCGCCCTGGTTTTCAACACCCAATATCAACTTCATCTCCAAAATGACAGGATTGTTCTAGACAAGTCTATGTAGCCACCTTTAGCTACTGTGGTATTGTCATGGCCCTGGTTTCTGGCTGGTGGGTGTGATTGTCTGAGGCACTGTGGACAGGTGGGCCAAGCATTGTGAGACCTCTGTGCCTGATCTCTAAGTTGTATCTTTCTGGCCTTCCATCGGTAATAGACAAGGGTTCGATCCCAAGCCTGCATGGTTGCTAAAATTTCACAACTCTTCAGTCCGTCCCAGAGCCTGATGTTAGCGCTGAACCATCTGCATTAGCTACTTGGAGCACTGAGGTTGGGACTATGATGGGATTCCATATAGGGATTCTAAGCTACTCGAGACACCAGTGTGTGTGTGTGTGTGTGTGTGTGTGTGTGTGTGTGTGTGTGTGTGTGTGTGAGAGAGAGAGAGAGAGAGAGAGAGAGAGAGAGAGAGCTCAAGACACCAGGGAAGAGAGAGAGAGAGGCTTCATTGGTCAACTGTTCAGAGTCTGACCTTGTTTCTTAAGCTTTCTGACTTGTCTTGGAAGCAACTGGAGGGCTGAGACAGGGGTACTGCCCGAGAAGTTGCCATAGGGAAAGAAGCCAAGTGCTATCAGTGTTGAACAGCCCAGGGATACTGGGGAAAGGAGTTATTAACTGCCCAGCATCCTGGTAGATACATAAACAGTCAGCTGCCCACCTAGCCACCCACCCACCCACCCGACTAAAGAATGTGGCTGGCTGGGCGGTTGCAAGGGCCACCCTAGCTGTCAGTCAACTCTGTAATTACTCCAGCCAGTCTGTGCCTGTCGATTTACAGAGCAGACAAGTGCCTTGAGCCTCGCTCGCCTTGGATGCCAGGCCCAAGGCTTAACTAAATCCAGGTCCTGTCTATCTTCCCCCCCTGCTGCCCACACCCCCAACTCCACCCAGCATCTCTCCGTAAACCAACCTTTGGCCCTTATGAGGTTAGCATATTATATAAGAGTCATGGTAACCAAAGGTTAGTAAAACTTAACATGTTCCAGGCACTATATCAAATGGTTTTTTTATACCTTTTTCTCCTTGCTTATGCCACTCTGATTTACGAAGAGGAAATGGAGATTCAGAGGATTAAGGGGTTGGCTTTCCTGCCCAAAGTCATTAAGTTACCACGAAAGAACCAGTACTTCAATTATGGCCTTTCTGAGCCTGAGAGGAGCTCTCTTCCCACGGCAGCTCCTGCTTCTGTAGCGACCTTCGTCCAGCTCAGACCTCAGATCCCCTCCCCTTCTTGTTCACTTGGAAAAGAGGTGGCCAGGGGGCTTTGGCCAGAGCAAGCAGGGCAGCTTCAGGCTGGCTGAGAGGTGCTGGAAAACACCTTCAGGGCAGAGTTCTTCGTTCAGAATGGCTCTGAATTTCCGGCCTCGTGCCAGGGATGGGAAGTTACCTCTGCTCAGCCTATTTGGCAAGCACATGCACATCTTGGGTGCCATGATGTTCGGGAGTGGAGGAGGGGCTGCCTCGGGTAAAATTCCATCTTAATGAACTCTGTTTGAGATCTGAGGCCTTTGTCCTGAGTGCAGCCTGGGAAACTGGAGGGAAGGGAATTAATTCAAGTTAGGTGTCTCCTAATAAGGTTCTCAGATGTCCTGATTCTGGGAAAAGAGAAAGAATCAAATCCATAGCAGAACCCCTTGGACAGCAAGGGCTGAGTAGTTGAGGACAGGCCCCGGGTGAGGAGATCTTGGACCCGACAGCGCTGTGACTATGTGTTCATTGTCGTCCTCCTCTCTACCATGAGCCCCAATAACAGATCCCATCCCAGAAAAGTCCCGACTCAACACAGGGTCCTAGCGCATCCCAGAGTCGTCCAGATAAAGTTTACCAGGTACAAAACACCTTGGTGTGTAGACAGACCGAGCATGCTGTGGTATGAAGGTCAGGGACCAGTAGCCGTTTACACGGTTACGTTATCTTTAAAAGCCAAGCCGAAGTTCAGGTGAATCGTCTGCGGTGATTATACCCACTGGGCACAGTCACCAGCACCAAAATTGACGGAGCAGGCACCGTGTGCCAAACACGGGACTAAGCCGTTGGCAAGAATTGGCCCATGGACTCCTTACAGGCTTAGAAGGTGTGGACTGTGATTTCTCTCATCTCGCAGATAAGGAAACAGAAGCTGAGAGAAAGAGAGAGAGAGAGAGAGAGAGAGAGAGAGAGAGACAGAGAGAGAGACAGAGAGAGACAGAGAGAGACAGAGAGAGACAGAGAGAGACAGAGACAGAGACAGAGAGAGACAGAGAGAGAGACAGAGACACAGAGAGAGACACAGAGAGAGACACAGAGAGACACAGAGAGAGACAGAGACAGACAGAGAGACACACAGAGAGACAGAGAGAGACACACACAGAGAGAGACACACATGTACACACACAGAGAGAGAGAGAGAGAGAGAGAGAGAGAGAGAGAGAGAGAGAGAAGGTGGTGGTGAGTACAGCCAGTACAAGGGAGGACTAGGACTGGGCCCAGCCAGGTAGGCTGGCCTCAGAGTTGCCCTTGTAGCCGTGTCTTTCTGAACGCTGAGCTCTGCGTCCATGCAGGCTGGTGCAGGGGCCAAGGCCAGAGAGTGAAGCTGTAGGGCGCGGTGAGATGGACTGAAGGACTTTGGGCTGGTATTCAGATGGGGCCGTTGGAGGC
Organism: Rattus rattus; assembly: GCF_011064425.1. Classification (NCBI taxonomy): domain Eukaryota; kingdom Metazoa; phylum Chordata; class Mammalia; order Rodentia; family Muridae; genus Rattus; species Rattus rattus. Next base: position 270,714,501 of record NC_046154.1, on the reverse strand, counting down.
CTGCACTGCTGGAACTACATCCCAGCGTGGCCTCATGATCCAATTAGGTTTTCATAGCAAGCTAGACATGTAGGGTTTCGTTTCTTTCTGTTTTTAAGTGAAGTTCACCCACCTCTCCCTGTCCCTCTTTCTTTTTTTTTTTTTTTTTCTACAATGCATGTAGGGTGTGTGTGTGTGTGTGTGTGTGTGTGTGTGTGTGTGTGTGTGCATGTGCGGGGTCAGAGGTCAATCCCAAGCGCCTTCCTCTGTCCCTTCTATACCTGTTTTGTTGAGACATTATCTCTGACTGAATCCTCACCAGGACTACAGACCCAATACCCACCATGTTGGCTTTTACGCGGTGCTGAGGATCCAAACATTGGTCCTTATGCATAGCAAGCACTTTATATCTGTTGAAATCTCTCTGTTCTTAAAAACAATGATGTTTCCTTTTTTTGGTAGGAGGAGTTGGAGGCAGGGTTCAAGACAGGGCTTCACTGTATAGGCCTGGCTGTCCTAGAGCTCAATCTGTAGACCAGGCTGGCCTCGAACCCACAGAGACCCACCTGCCTCTGGGATTAAAGGAGTGTGCTGCCGCCACCCAGCTGATAATTTGAAAACCCGCACTCCCTGGTGGGGGGGGGTAGGCAACAGAACCCAGGGCCTCCTGAGGCCCCTTGGGCTCTATTACTCTATTTTAGCAGGTGAGGGCTACACAGAGGAAGGTGGTGAAAACCTCTCCCTGGAGGAGCAGAGGCCAGAGACCCTGTCTGTGGTGAGTGATGAAGAGAGGGCTTAGGTGACGCCCCAAATTCCTCCATTCCCTACTCCCTGCCCTTCAATCTCCCATATGCTACCTCTCCAGTCAGTGATCCGCCACGAGCATTAGAGGGAAAGTCATTAAGAGAAAGTTTTGTTTTTTTAAGCTAACAAGGCTAGGGGTGTGTCTCAGTTAGTAGAGTGCTTGCCCAACATGCACAAAGCCCTGGTTTGAATCCCCAGCGTGGCATAAACGGGTTTGGTGGTACACACTAGTAACCCCAACACTTGGGAAAGAAAAGCAGGGGACCAGAAGTTCAAGGTCCTCTTTGAATCTGTAGGGACTTAGAAGCCGGGCTGGACTACCTAAGACACTGTCTCAAACAAACAACAAACAAAAAGCAAGCAAACAAAACCACAAGGTGCCAAACAGTTGAAGGAAGGGGTGCTGCTGGGCAAAAGGAAACAAAACCACACGAACAATAGAGCTTTGTTACAAACCTGCTGCTCAGCATAAACTACAAAGGGCCTCTGTGCCTGTGCCTCGGGCTGGGAATTGAACCTGGGACTCCGGCGGTCTGTGGTCCAGCACTGAGCTCCGTGGTCCAGCACTGAGCTACACTCCCAAGTCCTGCTCTGCACTAGCTTCTCCCCAGCTAGACGTGGTGGTCCCGGGAGCCAGCCGATTGCTGACCATGCTCGTCAGATCCTTAAACATGTCTTTCTTAGCGCCTGCCTTCTTCCTGAAGTTTATCCCTCCTCTTCAATACCTGGGAGAATCCTAGTAAAGCAATGGCTAACGCTTCTGCAGACGGAGCATGACTTTTTATTACACGTTCGGAAATGTTTTATCTCAGCTGATTCAACCGTCTGGTGAGGTTTGTATGGTTTACTTGAGGCTCAGTGTAGGAGCTATGCGTGGAGACCTACCATCCCTGGCTCCTACAAGGCCAGAGCATCATTTTTCACCCAGGACACAGGTGGTGGCAGGTGGCAGCCGGTGGCAGCCGGTGCTGATAGACGGTTGTGAGCCCAGTGCTGTTCATTACTGAGTTGCTATGTCTCTTTAAAGCCTGACTCCAGAGGAAGTGGCAGTGGGCAAATGAAAACGACCTAAGAGGATGGTGGCCCGTGGCCAGCTTCTACCCCCACTGCCTGTTACCCTGAGCTATTATTCCAAAAGCCGGGCAGAAAATAGCTCACTCGAGGGAATTATTTTTGTCTCTGTTAAACTTCAATCCAGAACCCGGCTACAGAGCTGTTTTTCAGGTCAGGAGGAGTTCTCGGACAGAAGGGGAAGCAGTGGATGGAGGGGTCACCCACCTCTCCTCCCAGGGGCAGGAAGGGCCATGGCCACTGGCCTAGCTTAGATAGCTGCACACCGGATGCTCAGCTGGCAGAGGCTCCAGGTACACGGTGAAACGGTGAAGCCGGCCTGGGTAGGGAAGATGGTGGTGAGAGAGCTCGGTTGATCATCACCTCCTCTCTGCAAAGCCTAGCTCCAGGGTAGAGCAGGCATGGGGAAGGCCCTAAGCACAGCCTGCTTTCTGTTCTAACCCTTTCTGGAACCAGGCTCTGTTCTGCTGGCAAGTTGGAAGACAAGGGGCTTTCCGCCTCGTAGTGGGTGGGGCTACGGCTCAGGCCGGAAGCTGACCATGGAGCCACTTTATGCTTAGGTCCTGGCTTGTGGGCAGCAGGTTGCTGACTACCAGAAGAGAGAAAAGCCATTCCTCTCAAGACCCAGGGATTAACTCCTCCTCTATCCCGAGGCCGCATTTATTAAAAGCTGTCCCTGTAAGTTAAATCTACTCCATCTCCCTCTGCAGGGAGTACCAAAGAAAACCAAAGAGGAGGATATCCAATGGGCAGGAGCTGGGCAAGGATCTTTCCTTCCACCCTGTGGCCCTGGGGGAACTTCCCCCAGCAGTATTTGGTTTGATACATTATATTCAAACATTGTTCTCCCTTGGAGCTTTGAGGGTAAGGTGAAGCTTGGGTATGGGCCACCGGTGAGTTTGGACATCTGGTCTCAATACGGGTTGGCGTGTGCTCATACACAGCTCGCCACAGCTGCCCATGATGTAAGTTGTTTGTGAGCGCTGTATATTTTCGCACCCAGCCCCTTCCTTGATGTGATTCCTGGCAACAAGGAGGTGACTTGGCCAAGAAGGCAGGGTAGACTGAGAGGCCGAGCAAAGGCAGATTTGGAGATCTGGAAAGTGGGAGGTGTCTGCTCTTCCTGTGCCTGGCAACCGTATCTTGCTACTCTGGACAACTTGATGAATGGAAGAAGGGTTGACTGGGGATGCGGAACTGCCTTTTCTCCAGCTTCTGTTGACTCTGTTAACCCATTTGTTCTTTTGATAATCTCTCATGAAACTTTTTTGTTTGGCCCAGAGCTGGGCTGCAAAGTTCTAGCACTTTCCTTTGCCTCACCCTTGTAGCTCAGTGACTAATGGCTCTACGAGAATTCCCCTGGGGCTCTGGGTCTATAGCACATCCAGTGGAAATGAGGCCAGGGGCTCCCCTGCATGGTTTTGTCCTTTCTTGTGCTTACCTGCACTATAACATGTCATCCTCAGTCAAGGGGTCCTCTTTGTCATCCCCTGTGGCCGTAAGCTTCAAGAGGGCCAGAGCTACACCTCGCTCTTCATATACTTCCAGCCTCTAGGGCAAGCTTTGTCTTGTAGTCGGTGCTGAGGCTAGGCAGAAGTCACCATCAAAGATCAAGGCTCTAGGTTCAGTCCTCAGTACAAACATCAGGTAAGGCAAGCCAGTATCCACCACTGTGAGGTCAGGAAGAAACGCCATTGCCCCTTGCCCTCAAATGGGTCCCCAAAGGGATCTACACACAAGAATGGCAAGAGCCCGAGCAAATGAAAAGTCTGGAGGGGGTTTCTACCCAAAACCTGGGGAGCAGCTGGTGTCCTCTAAGGCTGAGGTTCATCCACTTGACCTAGGCCTTGAGAAGATAAATGGACACTTGGGGACATCTCTCCTCACTAAGGACCCAGAAGATAGAAAGGACACCATATGGTAAGTAGGTCCCTTATGGGAGCTAGACCTTGCCAATCCTGCTTATCTCAGAGAAGCCCGGAGCCTGTCACTGCTTCCAATGCAGGCCTCAGAACCTGTGCCACCTAGAATGAAAGGAAAAGCCAGTGAAGATCCCACTACAGCCAGCACCAGGTCCTCTTACAGGACCTAGGAGATGAGGCAGCCAGGGTTTCAGGGCACCGCATCTCTGACTGTCACCTCCCAGCTCCAGTGCACTGGTACCTGCCTTTCCCTGTACAGTGGTGGGCAGGAGTAGGATAAAGGTCAGCTGTGTCCTCAGAACAGACAGGAGGACAGCTGGGGGACTGCCATGAATTCAGTCCCTCTGTGGGTGGGACAGAGATGTGAAAGAGGACAGAGGCCAGATTACAGGCCAGGGGTTAGTAATTAGTAGCAGCTGGGGAACGGCAAGCGTTCTCTTCCTTCTAGAGAGAGCCTAGATATGCAGGCCAGTTTCTCTACCTATGTAGAAAGAGAGAAGTGATCCATTTTCCTCCCCTCCGAGAAGCCAGTGTTTTGTAAGCCATGGCAAGTGGACGGACTGGCTAGTTGTTTATGCAGCCTGCAAATGCATGACTTCCTGAGTAACATCTGGGATGGAGATCCTAGGGCAGAGGGTAGGATTCCTGTCCTCCCCGGTCTAGAACCTGCAGCCCCCCCTCATTCTTCTGACTGATCAACCAAACGCACTCTGGGATGATGGTCTCTCAGGAATCTCTGGTCATCACAGCAGCCCCAACGTTCCAGCACTGCTGTGTCCCTATTTGTGGATGAGCAACCAGGGAAGGACACTGAGGGACAGGGCTTAGGTAGTGAACAGCGTCTCTAGCTGGCTTTAGAGGTCAGACCACCAGTGTCTTAGAGAACTCACAAGGACCTGGAGTATTGCCCTGTCACTGATGCAGACAGAATCCGAGTGACTGAAACAGCATTGGTCTCAGAGAAAAGAAACCTGGCCAGGGCCAACCAGAGGAAGGAGCCGAGGGCCTCCAAGCATTCCAGCATTCTTCCTGAGCTCCAGGGAAGCAGCCTCCAGAACCCCTCAAGCATCCCAGCCTGGAGAGAGAGAGGCACGGAGCACCCAAAGCTGGCCTTGGGGTTGCCTTGTTCAGTGTCGTTTTTGCTTTTCTTTGTTTTGTTGAGACAGGGTTTCTCCGTGCAGCCATGGCTGTCCTGGAATTGGCTCTGTAGACCAGGCTATCCTCAAACTTAGATAGCCACCTGTCTCTGCCTCCCAACCACTGGGATTAAAGGAGTGGCCAGCCGCCGCCACCCCACCAGGGGATGTTTCAAAAGAAGAAACATTGTATCTACTGTCTGTAAGAATTTTCAAGTAACAAAGGCCCATTTAGCTCTCAGCTGTATCAGCATTAGCAGGGTTGGATACTCACAGGAGTCTGGATTTCCCCACGTGCTTGAGGTTGTCTCAATTTAAACTTCTTGGTCTCTAGTCACTGGAGGAAAAAAAAAAATCCCCTTGTCCCACCAACTCTTCCCTATACCCGATCTCTCTGAGCAACGCTCCCATCCTGGTATCCTAGGAAGACCCGCCCACATGGAGTAAGATCAGGCCCTGTGTACCCCCTTCCATGTCAGTGGCTTCTAGCTGTATTGACTCCTTGCCCACCAGCTATGAAGGCTGAAACCAAGAGCTGTGCGTGCAGAGGCAGTAGTGAGCACGTAGACCTCATCCACCTCTCTATTTCTCGTTATTTGTTGTGTGAGTGGGGTTGATATTAATTGGTAACAGCATTGTTATCAGGGCTTTTACAGGGGCCTTCCCACAACCGCCTTCAAAGAATGAACCCATCCTATGGCTCACTTTTCTTAGGCCTTGTGGGGTCTTGGCGAGGAAACACTCTGTTCTGTAGATATCTCTTTCCTTGTGAGGGCCTCAGTTTTTCTCTGCTGTCAAACCCGAGAAATCGGCTTTGTGTCTTAGGGTAGGGCTGACTCCCTCTGTGCTCCACCAGCCCCCTGGGGGCTGCCTATGCTTTCCAGCAACCATGGGGCCTCCTGCCTGTTACCTGGAGAGCAGTAATCAGCCCAGAAATCTTGTTGACAAAGCTGAGAGCAGAGTTTCCACTGGAAAAAAAGCAGCCTGCAGGAATAATTGTTGCTGATAAGAAGTGGAAACCCACCCAGCAAGCCATGTGTCTCCCGTCTCATCACCTAGGGCCTCCCAGCTCTGAATTTTACCCAGCTCTAAGACACCCAGTCATGATAGGGACCATCAGCCAAGAGATTCTTGGAAAAATGGGAATTTGTAGCCCAGTTTCTCTGGCATGACTCTCTAACCGTTGACTCTGTGGGGTACCAGGTCATGACTTCGAAAGGTTCTCTGAGATGTATATCTGAGATAGATATTCTCAAAATGGCTGATTAAGAACCGGCTTGAAGGGTAGACTTCCTGTCAACTGCCGGGACCGTCAGCCACTGGATTTATTATGCTTCAGTTAGAGGTTAAATGTGTTTGCTAAGCATAATAAATGTGCTGAGGTGCTGCCGTGCTGAGGACAGAGGCAGCAGACTGTTGTGATTGGAGCACAGGCGGCCACACGCAGGCTTCAGCCGACCCCTTCCCTCCCAGGGAGGCAGACACAGCCTCGCCCTGTACAAATCAAGAGCTTACCCAGGATCGATGAAATTGAAATGCACCCAGAGTTTCCTACCTCTTCACCCCGCGGCTGCCCCATTCACACCATTACACTGTAGGTCTTATTATTTTATGACAATGTTCTGTCTGGTGACAGAGAAGTCCACTCCTCTGATTGCACAATGATCCCATGTGGTGGCCCCTCTAAGCCATCCCCCCAAAGACCCCAAGGGAATGGCTTCCTAGGCTCCTCTGAAAGAAGCCGGCTTGGCAGAGCGATTGAAAGTCAGGTGGTTTCTGTGCATCATAGACTTTCTAAAATCCATCCAAAGAGAGTGGGTTGACATGAGAGATGGTTCTTCTTTTTCCATTAAAACCGACGGGAAATTTCCAGAAAGGCACTAAGGTGGTTGGGTTAGGTGGTAAGGTGGTAGCAGCTTACCTTTCAAGGCTGAGATTTTCTGGGACAACTGGTTACCACAGGGGCTTCTCGTTGGGAACTGTAGCCTGCGTGGGGTATTTCTAGCCTTTCTCACTCTGGTTAATCTATGCGCGTAGGGGTGGGGGCAGTGAGCTAGAGGTAATTCAGAAGTGGTCTGCTTGGAGAGTACCTTCTCCCCTTCCCCATTTCACTCTGCACCCTGACTCCCACCCCAGCTTCGGGGAGGACATGCTGAGATGGGTCTAGACAAAGAGAGTAGGGTCTGAAGGGGGGTGGGGCAGAAGGAAGGAAGTGTGTCACGGTGGCAGGCCCTGACACCGCTGTGCCTAGGTGACAAGTTAGAAGGGTCATACAGAGCTCATCCTGGACACAGAAAGATGGTAAAATTTAAAGAAAGAAAGCAAGCAAGAGACGGGCATGCACACACAAGGCCACACGCAGAGTTCTTAGCAGACACATAGGCCTGCTTACTCCAGAGGAGCCTGCTTACTCCAGAGGAGCCCGCTATGCCGTTCTCTCTGTCGGTGTGAATGTCAGGAAGAGGGATTCTCTCCCCCTGTGAGGGAAAAGACTTGGTTTCCCATTTTCTTCTAAAAGAGCGGGGGCCTTTTAGAAGTGAGTGTCAACCTTTAAAAAGCCGTTTTGATCGCTGTGGTCCCAAGCTGGCTGAAGACCCCTCTCCTGGGCACTCGTTGTCCCCTTGGGGTATATCAGAGTCATACTGTTCATGGGACATCATGCTCTTCCTGTTTGTTAGCATCTAAAGACGGACATGCCACCAGGCATGCTGGGATCTCTCTGGGGGCCAGGGGTCAGTTTCAGTGATGGCCTTCGTACGATGGGACTTTCTTGGAGCTGGAGAAGACTTCAGTGGCCACTCACAGCTCAGTTACCCTCAGGACCCCACAGAGAGGTTCTAGTGAACTTAATCTGAGAGCTCGGGGTCTTTGCCGCCGGAACATGACAACTGTAGTTTTAACCGCGCAAGTGGGGGTGTAGGGGAGGCAACGGTTGTGACATCAGTGTTGGGCAGGAACTGTGTGATCTCATTTCTTGCTAAGACAAGGTCAGGGCTAGGTCAGGGTCAGGAGCAGGATGCTCTGGGGACAGCCCCAGCAAAAGCGGTAGGATGTTCTCTGTGCTCAGAATGCGATCGCTGGTGAGGAGATTTACAGGACAGGGGGCATGAAGTGTTTTTTCCACTGGTCCCCATTTTAAGCCTGTGTCTCTGACCCACTTTCATATCAACTTGACCTTGGACCCAGAAACTGACTGTAGCATAATTTCTCCTGAAAGGCCCATCCAGTGTTTGATTGGACGGCAGACGACTGTGTGGTGGGCAGGATTTCCCAGGTGAGGGAGCCGGCCTTAGTTCTTCTCTCAGGCCCTGGGGGTTTGTTGTCTGACTTAGTAGTCATGAAGGCTGTCAGGGCTTAAGGCTGAGCGATTTCCCACTGGGAGTGTGGCAGGGTGGACGGATACTCAGCTAAGCTCCAAATGCAATCAGCTTCCCTCGGTTTTCCCATCCCCGAGTCAGGGACAGTGACGGTGCTGCCTAATGAGGGTGTGGTGGGGCTTTAAGTAGCGAAGCCTGTGAAGGTCTTGGAGCAGAGCCCAGTGCAGAGCCATAGGTGTCTGCTCTGATGACTGTCACCGGGAATGGGAGGAGTTTGCAGGAGGCAACCCTGGCACTGGAGTTAGCTTGCCCTTGTTTGCCCCTTGCTGGTACTGCCCACCACCGGGCAAGTCACCGAAGACGCTCTGAGCTTGTGTTTTGGTATCTATAAAACAAGGGTTCTCCCCGTGCCCCCCCCCAGCTCAGAGACCACTGTGAGGATTAAACGAAGTCAAGTGTGTGTGTCACTTAGCAGCCCTAGAAGTGTTAGGTAGACTCCGGTCTTTTTTCTTAAAGTTCAAGGGTGATGGTCTACCTGGATGAACTCTGACCTCGGGAAGCCTCAGGGATTGAAGATGGGCATGCAATGATGCCTCCCCTTTTACCCATTGTTCTCATCCCAAACTTCCTAAGGAGCAGGGAGGAAGCCTAGCAGATCCAAATACTGTCGGGTAGTGTGGGTCAGCAGTCCCTTGAGCCATGGGAACAGAGGGCAAGTGTCTCTGGGCAAGTGGCCTGTTTTCCCCTGCAGGCACACCTCTCATCACTCTCAGCCTACAGTGGGCCAGCCTGGATCGGATCATACTGTCTAAGTTATACATCCACCACCTTTTCCTCTGTTGTTCCTAAGGAGCGGGTGGTACCCAAGGGGTGGCAAAGGCTTGGGGGCCAGGCTGTTCCCTTCCCTACCTAGTCAGGCCGCTGTGAAACAGAGATCTCTGGAGAGTGGCAAGAGCAGGCAGCCTGGACCCTCTCCGATTGGAGTGTGGATTAAAATACCTTTTCAGGGTTCAGGTTCCAGGACCCTCGAGTCTATGTTCTTCTATGCTCGCCTCCTAGTGTTATCAGGGAGGAAGTGTAGTGTGAGCATATGTGTGTGAACCTGTCTGTCTCACAGTGGACAGACAGAGGAAGAGTGAAAAATTTCCCAACCCCACCTTGGAAACCAGTCATGTCTGTAGGACTCAGAGTCTGGACCTGAGTCTGGGAAAGAGCTCAAAGTGGCAGGAAGCACTGTCTCAAGGCTGTGCGGTGCGGTGTTTTTAAGCTCCCCCTGACCCCTCGCAGCACCTTCCATCCCCACTCCCACTCTCCACAAACAGATCACAGATGCCTGCCCGGGGCAGTTGCCCTGGCCGCAGTCACAACCATCATAGTTCCTGGCCCTGGAAGTCTGCAGTCCTGCCTGGCTCGCCATCTAGCACTCAGCCGCATTCTAGGCTGCCCTGTGTTCTACTTCCCAGGGTATCCCCCAAATCTGGAAGAGGACAGCAGGGGATCAAGTCTTCCTCAGACAGGGGGGACCTTGCGGGAGGACGCAGAAGGGAGAAAGAGGAGATGGGACACACATCCAGCAAAGGCCAAACACAGTGGAGGACCCCGCTGACCCAGAGCCGCAGCTCTCACCGGGTTCTAATTGCCACCTTCACTTCTTGCAACTCTTGTGTGCACTTGCCCTCTGCCTTGAGGGACAACCATTCTGATTACTATCCAGTCTCCTCCTCCTCATCCCTGGCAGCAACAGCTCCAATGTCCGCCGAAGTCACTTTCTTCCTGTTTTTATCTCAGGACCTAATCCCCTGCCCCACCCCACCCCCAGAGTCTCCTGTGGCATGTTGGGCTCCTTAGAGGACTGGCTTGGAGATGGAAGATAGCTTAGGTAAAACATCTCCCCTTGTTCGTTTCAGAGTTCTTTTGGTCGGACAGATCTGTGAGACTTCCCAGGAGAGCACCCTTGGGCTCTACTCACCCTGCTCCTTCAGGTAGGTGTGTCCCCAACAACTACAAGCTTCCTAGCTGTCTCTGTGCGTTTGAGTGGCAAGGAGAGGTCGCTGCAGGGTATCAGGCAGAAGAAGGGCATGAACGCTGCCCAGTCTTGGCACACGTGGGACCCATAACAGCAAAATCTGTGGCTGGTACTCTGGTATGGAGGATAGGGTGAGAACTAGAGCTCCGGGTCAGTGGGGTCCTCCAGTGATTTGATCTTCCTGGATGTGTGTCCCATCTTCTCCCTTCTGCACACCCCTGCTCTCTACCTGTGTCTCCTGGAACGTCTAGCGTCTGAAACTCTTGGGTCCTGAGCCTACTCTCTCTATCTGGATTCTGGCTTCCTAGTTGCAGTAGTAAATCCAGACAGAGCTGGCTGTTCTCCCAGCTCTCCTGCAACGATCCTGCTCGCTCTGGGTTGCTTGCTGCCAGATCTAGCCTTTCTGTCCAGCCAAGTGCCATGGCTCCCAGCCCCGTGCCAAAAGGAACCCCCCCCCCAGATGTGACAGCAATGTTTCTCCTGTGATAGAACTGCACTGTGCCATGCTGTGGATCTGTGACTCCAGCTGGCTTGCATAGCGACCTCTTCAATGAGGTCCTGCGATGTTGGACTCGCCTTGTTGGACTGAACTAACTGGTATTCTTCCCCATCTCCCATTTCATTCTCTTTTTCCCACCAACCCAACAAGGTGCCGGGAGCCCAGGTGAGCCCAGCTCTGTGAGAACACTATGGTGTAGCTCCAGTGACCTGGGGTGAAACCACAAGCATCCCAAACAGCTTCTCCCGGTACCCCATAATGATATCGGGCCCTGAGATCCTTGCCCACATCTTAGATGCCTGCTATGCTCTAGAATCTTGTAGGAGTCGCCCCGGACTTGGAGTCATCCCATTGGCATGCAGCCACAAAGTTCACGCTTGAGAGACACACAATTAAGCTAATGAAAACCATCAGACACACAGACACACACGCGTGCACACACACCTTAGGTTTTAAGTAAGTTTACAATTTTGTCTTTGGCCACCTATGGTGCGTGGGCACCAGGTCGCACACATCTGTGAGGAGATGGACAGGAGTCACTTTTCCTTTTATTTTTAATTGTTTTGAGGTCAGTAAGTATTTCAGGGGCGGTTGGGATGGCTCAGTGGGTAAAGACACCAGCTCCCAAGCCTGACAGTCTGAGTCCATTCTCTGGGACCCATTTGGTGGCAAGAGAGAATCAACCTGCCCCCCACCTGTCTAATGACTTCGACAAGTATACCATAGCGTGTGTGCAGCATACATCACACACACACACACACACACACACACACACACGCACGCACGCAAAACAGATAAGTAAATGTAATTTTAAAACTTACAAAGAGAGCTTTCAGATATGCATAGAAGTGCACATAAAGCGTTACATTTTAATGGAGATGGATAGATAAACCTGTCACTCAAAGAAAGAACATCACTCCTACATGATGCTGCGTGTTCCTGTCCGCCAACGGCTTCATCTCTTTGGGGATTTTCCTTGTTTTTGTTTTTTGTTTGTTTGTTTTTTGTTTTGTCTTTTAATCAAAGTATGTATATACGGTATATTTACGTATGTGTGTATATATGGCATATTTACATATGTGTGTAAATATGGCATATTTATGTATGTGTGTATATATGGCATATTTACATATGTGTGTATTTACGGTATATTTATGTATGTGCGTATGCACCTGCAGGTATCATAATCCATAAGTCTGAAACTAGCTGCAGAGGAAATATCAGTAATCTCACTCTTGATGTGTAGCAGTTCTCAGGAATAGAGAGACCCAGAGCAACCATCTATGTGACTTTCTTTTGAGAATGACAGTGCCATATCCTTGCCTACCTGCTCCCATTCTTCCTTTGTCCCGAAGCTCTTTGTGATATTAAAAACCAAAGTGTTTGTACCATACATTTGCCAGTAGCAGTAGCTGTCAAGGTTGAGACTTCTCTGGGCTTCCCTCGAGGAGACGTCATATCCATACTGCCTTATGGCCAGTGTTCGAAGGGTGGTGTTGGGGTGCAGTAAAATCAGACTAATGAGCGTTGAGATTCCACAAGCCACAGAAACCCACTCTCTCACCTACTGTGCCTGAGCCTGAGGCAGAAGTAGGCTCAACCGTATCTGAGAAGCAGGTGCTCATCCCTCATCCCTATCTGAGAAACAGGTGTTCATCCCTCATCCCTATCTGAGAAGCAGGTGCTCATCCCTCATCCCTATCTGAGAAACAGGTGCTCATCCCTCATCCCTATCTGAGAAACAGGTGCTCATCCCTCATCCCTATCTGAGAAGCAGGTGCTCATCCCTCATCCCTATTTGAGAAGCATTTACTTATCCCTCATCCCTATCTGAGAAGCAGGTGCTTATCCCTCATCCCTATCTGAGAAGCAAGTGCTCATCCCTCATCCCTATCTGAGAAGCAGGTGCTCATCCCTCATCCCTATCTGAGAAGCAGGTGCTCATCCCTCATCCCTATCCAAGAAGCAGGTGCTCATCCCTCATCCCTATCTGAGAAACAGGTGCTCATCCCTCATCCCTATCTGAGAAGCAGGTGCTCATCCCTCATCCCTATCTGAGAAGCAGGTGCTCATCCCTCATCCCTATCTGAGAAGCAGGTGCTCATCCCTCATCCCTATTTGAGAAGCATTTGCTTATCCCTCATCCCTATCTGAGAAGCAGGTGCTCATCCCATCTCTATCTGAGAAACAGGTGCTCATCCCTCATCCCTATCCGAGAAGCAGGTGCTCATCCCTCATCCCTATCTGAGAAACAGGTGCTCATCCCTCATCCCTATCTCTCTGCTATTTTCCTCCTGACCCACTTGTCTCAGATCAGAGAGATAATGGCTCTGAGAGGGCTCACAAGAACTGAGGGATTGAGTCCAAGAGCATTTTAGGGAGACCTGAGGTATCACAGAGTCAGCTCTGAGCCTCACAGAAGTCAAGAATCAAAGTCAGTCAGCAAAGCCGGGGCCAAATTTACTAATGGAAAAGAAAGGTCAGCCATTTCTCAAGAAGGGCGTACAAGCAATCCCTGTCTCTCCCTTTTCCTCAGGTGTGAGGTCCATGTCTAGCTGATAATGCCCGCTTATAGAAACCGTCTCCGAAAACAAAATTAGCTAATTGGTCATGACTCACATGGCTCAGAAGGACATCCAAACTCACACAAAGTGCACCGGAAACAAAAATAGAAAGACACCACTAAGGACACAGGGCCCCAGGCTGCCTGGCTGCAAGGAGCAGGCTCTCTCAGGACAAGAGCTTGGGTTTACACACCATTGTTCTTCTCCTGTTCCTTTTGGAGGCCACACTGAGTAAGGCACTGGCTCTGATCTGCCTGGCCAGGGAATGTGCCCACATTTCTTCAGATCACCCCCAAAAGCAGACCATCTCTCCCGATGAGGACAGTGGGGTACAGAGATGCCCACTGCCTCTCCCAAAGCAGCCGGCAGGCATAGGGTTTGAATGAGGCGTGGTCCTGAGCCTTGTTCTTTCTGTCTTCATGAGGGCGGCCATGCAGCAAAGGGCTCCGAAGAGCTCACACTTTGTCTCCAGGGACGCGTTCTACCAAAGAACTGCCACCCACTTTCCACCATGAAGGGAAGGGTAGCTGGTGGCGATACTAAAGGAGCCAGCCACATCTGACCTTGACTGTGACCTCCCTGCTGTTCTTACAGGGATGGAGGCAACAGCGGCCAGCACCTCCCTGCCCGACCCTGGTGACTTTGACCGGAATGTGCCCCGGATCTGTGGAGTGTGTGGAGACCGGGCCACGGGCTTCCACTTCAATGCTATGACCTGTGAAGGCTGCAAAGGTTTCTTCAGGTGAGTCCCCTCTGCAGAGGGAAGGGAAAGAGGGAAGCAGACCTTTTCCTCAAGAGGACCCTATGCTTTCTGAGGAACATAGCGGCTCTCCCAGTTACAGCAAGCAACAGGGTCTTTTCTCTTTGGGTCCTCTCTGTCCCGCTGGTGTCTGGTGTCCTTGCAAGTGAACCTCCCCCATGCTGAGGGCTGCGGCTTCCTCATTTTAAAGCCGGTCATGTCTCTGGGGAAGCCCCAGAATTTAGCTTTTCCGCTTGCCTCTCCATCCCTCTAAACTCTTCCATGAAACGAGAGAGACTCTAGCCTTCAACCTGACCTCTTCATTCTTAGCCTGCTTTACCCCAGTGAACCAGCGAAAGCTTTCCAGTTAGTGTCAGGGGCATCCACCATTCCTGTCAGGTCAGTTGGGGATGGTGTCTCCTCTTTCTTTTCTATTATTTATTCTTCCCTCATATATTACATGCAGACCGCAGTTTCCCCTCCCTCCTCTCCTCTCAACCCCTACTCCCACAACCCCCTTTTCCCTGGTCCACTCCTCCTCTGGTTCCCTTCAGAAAATGGCAGGCCTCCCACAGCTATCAACCAAGCAGGGCATATCAAGTTCCAGTTCTTTCTTCTTATGTGAGCCCAGGGATTGCAGGCACTGACTGTCTGTGGTGAGTACCGGGAAGGTCCAAAGATGGCCTCAGGCAAAGCCAGTGATGGAGGGCTAGAGAAGATGGGAGGATGGAAGGATTTGGGAAGCAGGAAGCTTGAAAACTTAGCATTCAGCTTATATTGGAGAGAGAATGTTCCAGAAGTCACTCCCTGGGAAATAACTTGTGACTGCAGGTGGGTAGACAGAAGAACAGGGCATTGTCAGGAAGGCAAGAACAGATCAGGTTCAGAAGCAGGCAGCAAGCTCAGCCTGGCAGTCTGAGGTGGGAGGAAGAGGTAGGTAAGCTCCCCTGGCTTAGGGAACGAGAGAATCTGCTTCAGGTCCCTGGGGTGGGCCACTCCTCCATCCATCACAGGGGTCTGACTCACCAACCCTTTACTCGGGAGCCAGTGTTCCGTGGCCTGGAGCCATTTTGATCTCTGGGCACTAGGGTTTCTATTGGTGCTAATTACCTATTTGGCCTGGCACGGGCTACCCTCTTGGCTTCCCAGAAAGCTGCTCCCTAGTTAGGGAAACCAGACCAACTGTGCCACTGGCTGTTGTCTCGTAGTCACATCTGTCAGACCTCATGGTAGTATGAAGCCCACACTGCTGGAGGGTAGGTCTTCCAGAGTTCAAGTCCTATGTGCCAGGTGCCACCTGGACTCCATGCTGGCAGGGCAGGTGTGGCAGCCACCTATGGGGAGAGAAGGGAGAGTCTGGGTACACACTGAAACCAACACTGTCATAGAACTGGCATGGTGTTGTCCACACCATCAATGTAATGCCCTCCTCCTCGCTGAATGCCGCTGTTTCAGCTAACCGACTCTACACACGTGCCCGTATCTGAGATTTACTGAGATGATATGCAGAAAAGAACTCTGGAAGGCACAGAATGCAGGGTGACTTATGACTTTTCAGCCACACAAGCCAATGCTAATCTCCCTTGGTGGAATTCTGCCCTGAGAAAAGTTTCTGTAGCCATCTCCCAATACCCTTCCTGGTATGTTTTCTTTCAAGCACTCACCCGCCAAACTTGACTGGACATAAACCTAGGAGCTGCCACATTTGAGACTCACCAGAGGTCATGTTACCAATCTCTAAGGGACTCCAACAGCTCCTGGGGCTGCTTCACTCATTGATGGCACCCTTACTCCCAAGTCACCTCATTCTTCCTCTCTGTCTTTTCCCCTGAGACCCAGCTATGGAAGATGGAACCCTAAGGGGCGATTTGGTGGATCAGGATAGCGAAAGCCCATTTCTCACTAGAGGAGACCTAACTCCGATACGTTTGATTGATGACCCCTGTCATCAGAGATTGCTGTGGCTTTCCTTGAATTACTTTTGGCCTATAAATAAACGTAAACAAATTCATATAGACACAGGTGATGCTCGTTGTGTGTGAGTCCCGTATTTGAAAACGTTCCCAGCTGCCAAAATTTACCAGGATCGATCCTTGCCACACCTGGGCTGTCCTTTATGGATGCTACAGAGCTGAGTCACCTGGCACACTCCCTCTCGGGAAAGGCTGGGCAGGGACACCATGCCGCTTTCTGTTCTAGCTCTCACTCTACACAAACATCTTTGTGTTTTTGTCCTCCCCCCTCCCAGCCCCCACCCCCGCCCCTGTAGACCTGGAGAGCATGCTAGACAAGTGCTCTACCACTGGGCTACCTCTCCCGCCACGGTGTCCTTTTAGCTGTCTACCGACTTAGTGCTGGGTTGTCTGTTTTGGATTTTTTTTTTTATAGTTATTGGTGGTTTTGTTACCTAAAATGGCTGCTAAGTTTAGTAGCGAAGTGTTGTGTACTGTTAAAATTCGAGAAGCCACGGTGCGACTTGTGGAGAAACCACATGCGTTGAGGCAAGTTTCATTCCCTCCGTGCGTGCGATGCACTTTGTTGGAAGCTTACTGCTAGCAAACCAACCTTGTATGTGTCTCAACAAGAAGACTTTAGTCAGAAAACATATACGAATCCAGATGACAAAAAATGTTATAACCCGAGGGTCACAGGTGACAGTGCAGCATTCAGGACTCCAGGGTTTTCAGTGGCTTCAGAGACAGATCACCGCTCCTGTGGTAACAAGAATTGGCCATATTCTTCCTCCCCTCACCCAGTTCACATAGTTGCCCGAATACTCCATAGACTTATATCCGCCTATTCGTCAAAAGGCATCTGGTGCCTTCTCTGTTAGACACAGCCTCCTTGGGACCACAGAGGTCCCTGAGACCAAGATACAGTTCTTCAAGAGCTCCCTCTATCCCCTCACGGCAGCTATGGGGAGGATTTTGCCCTGGGCTACTCCCAAGCACAGAGACAGGCTGTCTCCTTCACCCGTTAGTGTTTGGTTTGGGTTCTAACTACTGAGATACTGGTTATAGTGAGCCCAGGACATCCAAGGCTCAGTCAAGTCCAAGAGTGATTATGAAGCTTGAAGTCTGGGTCATGGTTCAGTTGCTCTGTGGTCAGGAGTTAAGAGTCCAGTGCCGGTCAGTTCCTCCTGTGGACTGTTCCACGTTCTATGCACTTCCCGTTCTTCTGGAGAAAATGAACACCACAGATGATATTTCTGGTATAAACACAAGGCCTGCAAAGTAAACTTGTGGATGCCCAAAGCGTCAAGAAGCAGAGTCCAAGAAGGTCCCAAAAGGTGACTATATAGAGCTACCTCACGAGATAATAACTATAGTGGATAATCTATAATAGGTTGATGTAGATCGATTTCTGGTCATGAATGGCTCTGTCTGAGGGTCTGTTGTTAAAACAAAGGCATAAAAGACAAAGAAGATTGTCCCAAGGACTCTCTGATGAAGAAAGAGATCAAGGTTGATGAGGAAATTTGGGGGGTTGGGGTGGTCCCGGAAGCTAAATTGATAGTTCATTGTCTCCTTTTTGCCTTCCCCCATCCTATTAATATCTGTTGACAGAAACCTTGTAGGCTGGGGGTGTAGCTCAGTGGCAGCGTTTGAGTATCTTGTTTGAGGCCCTAGACTGAACCCTGATCCTGCAATCAAATAAACAAACAAACAAAAGCAATGTGAAGCTGGGCACTGTGAGTTCCAAAATAGGGGGAAAAAATGTGTTTTCTTTCCTTTGCCAGCCCCATTGTCCTCCGTGGCCTTGCTGATTATGGGTCTTCCAGAGCACAGTGGGTGGAAGGCAGGCGGGTGAGAGAGTCCAGGAACACAGGGAGCGTTCTGCTTTCAGGAACATCGCCCGTTCTGTCTGGCTCTTCTAAGAATTCACTGTGAAGGAAGCAGGGAAATGGGGAACTGTTCAGCTGATTCAAACACAAAGTACGTAATGGAAGTCGAGTGGGTAGGAAATATGGCCTTCTGTGGGCACACATCGGTGACTCACTAGGAAGTCTTTGCTACCAAAGAGAACTCTGCCCAGTTCAGCTCTCCCATGCTACAAGGTGTGGATGGTTGTTGACAGACGGCCCCAAGAGTCATGTGCTTAAAGGAAGGAGACCAAAACATGGAGGGGAAGGTCAGTAGGACTGTCAAGAGAGACAGCCACACAGACACAAAGGAGCTTCCATTTCCTTTGGTCGTTGTTTTTGGTATCTTTAGGAATTGAGACCATGGGAATCGGGGTGCTAATCTGAGCTATGCATGAATTCACTCTCATACCCCGGGTATAGGCAAAATAAAGCAGGAGGCTCACATGGCCGCATGCTACCCCTCCACTTCCAACCCACTCAGCCAGGGACTGCCGGTCACCCCCAGTCTTCTTCGCCCCAGAGGCGTCCTTCACATGACCTCTGCTTCTGCTCTTGTGTTGGGAAGGCATGAATTGGATTGTTGCTCTATTTTGGGCCGAGAGGTGATAGATTCATGACGGAGAGCCTAGAGCATAAGAACGGAAGCGTTGGAACCCCACAGATCTTAACTACGTTAAGTTGTCAACCTTACTAACTGCGGGGCATTAAGCAAGCGTGCTTACCTCCACTGTGCCTCCTGGCATTGCTTGTAGAATAAAAATAATGATTATTCTGCCAAAGAACTAAGGGTACTGGGGAGAAATGCCAAGGGTTTGTGAGGAAGACTCTTGGGGATAATAACTGCTAGGGATCTCTTGTGATACCTCACTTTCTGAGCCCCTTTTCTCTTTGTCTTTACTGTGCTGACTTAGATGCGTGTGAAATGGGTTAGCAGGGATCTCTGGCGGGAGTGGAAGGGCGGGCGAGGCTCAGGTAGAAATAATTAAACATCAGATAAAACCTGAAGGCTGAGCCGATGAGCTCTGAGGGAATGTCCCTTCAGTCAGTCTCTGCAGCTGGACTGTGGTCACTGCCAGGGCTGTGGCTCTGGACATCAGGTGAAACAGCCCGCAAGGGAACAATGCTCTGGGCCTCTGCTGTCTGTTGAGTCCTGGGCTGGGCCCCGGAAGAGTGAGCTGGGGGCATGACGTCGGCTTCCAGGGTCTCAGGGTGTCAAGGGCAAGGGTGAAATGGACAGTCTTCAATCTCCTTGACACTCCTGATCTACCCACGGGAGCGATCTCTAGCTTGGTCATTTAAGGGTTCATGCCTTCTGGAATGTAGTGCTATGGTCTTGACCAGTGTTAACCTTCCTGAAAGTTTAGATGAGCATCTGCCGAGACTCTGTCAGTATCGCTGCAAATGGCCACACCACGGAGCATGCTTGCTTTGCTTTGCCCAGCAAAGCTGGGCTGTATTTGACAAAGAGACCTGGTCTACATGTGAGGTGCGCAGTGTATTGTTCTCTCTCTCTCTCTCCCTTCCTCTCTCTCTCCTTTCCCCTCCCTCTCCCCTCCCCTCTCTTTCTCTCTGTCTTTCTTTGTCTCTCTCAGTCTCTGTCTCTGCCCCCTCTCCCTCCCCACTCCCTTCTCTGTCTCTGTCTCTGTCTCTCTTAGTCTCTCTCAGTCTCTGTCTCTGCCCCCTCCCCTTCTCCCTCCCCACTCCCTTCTCTGTCTCTGTCTCTGTCTCTCTTTGTCTCTCTCAGTCTCTGTCTCTGCCCTCTCCCCCTCTCCCTCCCCACTCCCTTCTCTGTCTCTGTCTCTCTGTCTCTCTTTGTCTCTCTCAGTCTCTCTCTCTCTTGTCCTGTGTCTGTGTCTCTGTCTCTCTCTGTCTCTCTGTCTCTCTGTCTCTCTCTCTCTGTCTCTCTCTGTCTCTCTGTCTCTCTGTCTCTCTCTCTCTCTCTCTCTGTCTCTCTCTCTCTCTCTCTCTCTCTCTCTCTCTCTGTTTCTCTCTCTCTCTGTTTCTCTCTCTGTCTCTGTCTCTCTCTGTCTCTCTTTGTCTCTCTCAGTCTCTCTCTCTGCCCCCCTCTCCCTCCCCACTCCCTTCTCTGTCTCTGTCTCTCTCTGTCTCTCTTTGTCTCTCTCAGTCTCTGTCTCTGCCCTCTCCCCCTCTCCCTCCCCACTCCCTTCTCTGTCTCTGTCTCTGTCTCTCTCTGTCTCTCTTAGTCTCTCTCAGTCTCTGTCTCTGCCCCTCCCCTTCTCCCTCCCCCCACTCCCTTCTCTGTCTCTGTCTCTGTCTCTCTCTGTCTCTCTCAGTCTCTGTCTCTGCCCCTCCCCTTCTCCCTCCCCACTCCCTTCTCTGTCTCTGTCTCTCTCTGTCTCTCTGTCTCTTTCTCTCTGTCTCTCTCTCTCTCTGATACACACACACACACACACACACACACACACACACACACACACACACCCCATACTGTGAGGTGAGGTAAACACAGCAGTCAACTTAGGTGATGCGCTCCTGACCTCACACAGTCTCCCCTACCTAGGACTCCGCACAGCTCCTGTACCCTGCCCAGGCACTGGGGTCTCTAAAACTCAGCCACAGTCAGAACCGAGCGGGCCCTTGACACCATGTTGCTGGCAGAAGCCACCCACTTCTCAGCCTGAGGCCCTAGCCCCTGGCACTTTATGTTTTTGTGAACTTCTTGTCTCTCTTACGTTTTGATGAATTGATCTCTGGCACGAGAACTGGTCAGTGTCCTCCCTGACCCCTGGCTTTCTAGAAACTGACTCTATATTTAGCCTGGTTGCGCCACCCCCGGTCCCCTTCCTGAACTAGGCTATAATTGCCTGCCAGCCAGAGAATGACAGGGTTCGGACTCGGGAGCAGCAGAGGCACTGGGGCTCCCGTGGAATGAGAAGGCTCCTGTTTCTCAAAACCAAACTCGCTCATAGGCAATTAGCTTTGCGGGGAGGCGGGGTAGGGTGTGGATCTTTAGGACAAAGCACAGAGCCAGGGCTGGGTGGCCTGAATGCCCTGACTCCTTGTGGGCCGAGACGAGATGACAGCCACATGTCTAAGTGCCCACAGAAGGTGGGAGGACAGAGAATGATGAATTGGTCTCCACGCCAGCAGGGCCTATGACCCAGAAAAACGTCTTTATGGAAGAAGACACACCTAAAAGGCCAGCTCTGGGGGGCTCGCGGGTCGGAGAATGAGGCAGCCAGTGAACTCTCTGTGGCTCCTAGGGCATGAAGCCAAAATGTCATCTTCCACACACCATTCCTTCCCCTGGATCAATATTTAGAATTCGGGAAGAGTCTTAACCATACCTTAAAATAATAATTATAATTGAAAAGCTTTCTAAAGCTTCTTGTGTTTTGAGAATTATGACAACACTCACGGGACAAATGTGCAATTCTGTCACATTCCTTGACTTGCCTGCTATGACGGGCCTTAACCTGAACCTTTCTCTCTGAAGCCGCTCTTGTCACAGCGTTCTACCGCAGCCACAGTCCCTCACTGAGGAGCATAGGCAAGACCCCTGGAGGCAGAGGAGGCACAGACAGGCCTGTGAAGGGCTCTGGATACTCTGCCTGGTGTCTAAGAAGCCCTCTGCACCACCAGGGACTGCTCAAGGCTTTGCCGTGCCGCTTTGAAAGGCACATAGAGGAGTGCGTCTTGGCACCCGTGGTCTGGGAGGGTTCACAGCCAGGACTTTTAGCTAGACACGATGGTGGGCGGAGAAGAGAGCAGCCACATTAAGACCTCAGACAAAATGCCTAGTTGTGAGCAAAAAGGAAATGAGAATTTGCTCTGAATTAGAAACATCTGGTCTTTCCAGGAGGTTTGGAGACTCGTGGGCATTTGTGGGAACAGGTGAGACCTCAAGAACCATGTCGGGAAGGAGAGGAAGGGAGGGCACAAGGCTCATGTCCCAGAATAGAGCAATGTGGCAATTCTGACCTCATCCCTGGGTCACCCTGATGGTTCCCAAGTCACTTTTGTATTCTGCTGTGAAAAGGACTGTCCTTGTAGCAGAGGTATATATGCAAAAGTTGAAAGCTTCTTGTCCCCACAGAGGTGGACAGTAGCATGCCACCCAATGTCCCCACTAGCTTTTACAAGGAGAGACAGGGGGTCTAAACTTAGAGTCTCACCGTCCCTAATAGCCTGGCATCATCCACGTTCATCACAACCCTAGCTCTGTGGTTGCCCCCTTGTGTGAGACAGCTCATCAGTGGAGGGTACTAGAGCCAAAGTCCAAGGCCGATAGAAGGTGCTTCCTTCATTGTGAGCTGTGCTCAAGGACCAGCTGCCTGGGGCTGTTTATTGAGCGCTTTGAGTGTCTAAGCATTGAAGGCAGGCCAAGAAGATAGAGGCTGAACCTCAGATCCCTAAGACTCTCCGATCTGAAGCCTTAATTTCTTACTGAAGATTTTCTTTTATTTTTTTAAGATTTATTTATTATTATATAAGTGCACTGTAGCTGTCTTCAGACACACCAGAAGAGGGCATCAGATCTCATTACAGATGGTTGTGAGCCACCATGTGGTTGCCGGGAATTGAACTCAGGACCTCTGGAAGAGCAGTCAGTGCTCCTAACCACTGAGCCATCTCTCCAGCCCACTAGAGAGTTTCTTAACCTCGGCAACCCCATCTGTGAAGTGAGGTGGTCGTATCCAAGGGTCTGTGACTGTTGTTGGTAGTCACGGGGCCTCCCTCTGGTGTCTTTTCCCCACCCATTGGCCAGTCTGGTTGTCTGAGGGCTGTAGTTGTCTCAACCCCCATATTCCAATGACTGCAAAGTTTGATTGGTAGACCCAGTGCAGAGTGGGCTTGGGGGTCACTGAGGGTGGTCCAAGGGAATAGAAAATGGGCATCTGAGGGTTTGTAGTCAGGTCTCCATAGTTACAGCCGCTGGAGGCTGTTCTTGGGAGTTAGAAGCAAGAAGGCCAGCAACTCAGTGCAAAATTGTGCTGTCCCATCAGGCGGAGCATGAAGCGCAAGGCCCTGTTCACCTGTCCCTTCAATGGAGATTGCCGCATCACCAAGGACAACCGGCGACACTGCCAGGCCTGCCGGCTCAAACGCTGTGTGGACATCGGCATGATGAAGGAGTGTGAGTGTCCGGGGGTCAGGTGGGAGTGGGGTGCACAGCTATGGTCACAAGATGGCTGTGGTTACCTCATTCAGGTTTCTCCACAGAGCCCCAAGGACCCTGGAGCAGGGCAGGGCATGGGCGAGGCAAAGCTGGTGGCAGTGCAGTTTGGAATATGCCAAGGAGTTGTGGGAAAAGAGAGAGCCCATATAATGCAGCAGATGCTGGGAGGGGCTCATCTGGGCCCTGGGACTGGAGCATGGGCACTGTGTCTTCACAGAAAGCCCCTGCATTTCCATGCTTTCTTTGCTGTCGGCATCTGAACTCAGACCCCACACCCTGGCTCCAGGACATAGCATAGCCCATGTCCTGCCAATCCGTGGGCCTGCCGTCACTCTCTGAAGTCCTCGGGTCTGAGAACGTAAGGAAGGAGGATGAGGCCGAAGACCAAGAAGATACACCAGGAGCAGACCAAAGTCAGAGAATAGAGAGAGGATCTTTCATGGGAGCGATAAAACACGCTTGTCCCTGGGAGGCAGAGGCAGAATCACCTTGGCTCTCCTCCGTCACTAAGGCTCCTCCGACCTGATCCCAGCTCCCAGCCAACACTGGCAGCCCCGGAGTTTCCAGACCTTGGTTGCTGCTCATACCACAGCAGCATGCAGGTCTGGACATGTCATTGCTGCTACCTAGTCACTGCCCCACCCCACCCCTTGTGTTTATACTGGAGAGTGAGGCTCGGAGGCCCAAGGCTAGCTAGGTGCTCTCAAACATTCTTAGTGGGATCTGGTCTGGGCCTCGTGCTCAGGTGAATGCACAGAAGTGGCCGACTCTGTAGAGCAGGCTACCCCTTCAGAGAAGGTTCCTTCGTGTCCTGAGGTCCCCACCACCCAAGAATGGCCCTGGGTTCCATTGTTGGACTCACTGGAATGCTGTTGCTTACTCTTGAAGATCCTCTGAGGCCCAGAAAAGACAAACACTGGGACTGAGATCGGAGAGCAAGCCAGTGGTTACCGGGGACTACAGTCCAACTCAGGACCTTTTCTAAAACCCACAAGAGCTCCACAGGCAGTACCCCAGCCCGCAAGTGCCGAACCAAGATACACGATATCTCACGATGCTGCCAGACAGACAGAAGCAGATGGCCTCCTCCAAAGCAGCTCTGGGTCTCATCTAGGTCCTCCATGAAGTCTCACGTGTCCTGTCTTGCCCTCGGTCTGGTGCTCCCAGCAGGGAGCCATAGTTGGAGAGGAGGAGAGGCCAGAGATCCAACTAGAATGGAACCATTTCTCACCCCTCTGGAGAACATGTGTCCCCCAAGAGATACAATTCCTGCCTTGGATCTAAACTGTGTCCAGCTTCTAAGTCTGGGCTTGAAGTCCCTGGCTTAGAACCCTCCAGAACCGACCCTTGCACTGGCTTTTGTCCCTCGAGACTTTGCCTCTCCTCTCAGAAACGATCACTCTTTCCAAACACTGGGAAGGGGACTATATACCCAGTCTCTCTCTCTCCTCTAGCCAGCCCTTGGAAGGGAAATGTGGGAAGTGGAGGAGCAAAGACAGGTGGCAGGAACCAATGTTTATTGACAACCTGCTATGTGCCAAATATTGCAAAGAGAACACAGATTTTCTTAAATTCTCATAGCCCCCAAGCATGTGAATATTACTTTTTTTAGCAGCTAAGAAAGTCAAGAGGATTAACCTGTTATGCCTCTGGGCTAGCATGATTACTGGGCTAGTATCTATTCTGCCCTAGGTCTGGCCTGTGGGCTCCTTCCTTAGGAAGCCCCTTAGGTACTCCCAGCAAGTCAGAGCTCTGCCTGCCGCCCCAAGGACCAGACTTAAGCGTTGTCCCTCTGAAGATTCCTTCCTCTGTCTTCAAGTCCTAGATGGTTTCATGCCCTTAGAATCCAAGACCCTTTGTATTTGAAGTATGTTTCTTACTCTTGGACATAGGAGGTACTCAGTCAATGTGTTCAATGATTGAATATCACCTCTCACCATGCTTCTGTCTCCAGAACCCCATCCGTCTGTCTATAGACCAGCAAGCTTAGCCTAGATCTGATACGGTCTGTGTCATTCATTTGGGAAGAAAGTGTCACGTCCCCTCCTCTGGCGTTTTGAGGTCACCGGTGACATCACGGTTAAAACTGTTCTGTGTTTGCAGATCTTGGCTTCCCCAACTTGAGCCTGGGCTTCATTGGCTAGGGAACATATTTTACCTGCAAATAACTGTACAAGACTATGTCATGTCCCCCAAGGGATCTGCAAGGAGAGGAGACAGCAGCACGCACTGACGGTTCGATAGCACTCATTTACAGAGTTCACTAGACCTCTGTTGCTAGGTTTCTGGCTTCACTTCAAAAGCACCTCCTCCAACCAGCCACAGGAACATCTGAGCGTCAACTCACCAAGAAAATCGTTTTCAAAATGCCTAAGAGGCTAATAGGCCCTCAAAGTAAAATATTTCACAAACGGACAACATCGTAGGTGAATGGCGTGTGGTTGTCCCAAGTCAGTGTTGCCTTGTGGCGTCCCTGGACAGGAACCAGAGAGTCTCAGGTTTCACCGCCCGTCACGGGCGGTGCGTGGCCACTAGTCAATGCAAGGAGTGGGAAGACAGATTGTAAAGATTAACTTCGATCTTGTTTATTTGTTTGTTTAAGCTGGGGCATGTCACAGCACACATGAGGAGGTCAGAGGACAGCTAGGGGGAGTCAATTCCCTCCTTCCACAATGTGGGTCCCAAGTACTGAGCCCAGGTCATCAGACTTGGCAAGCCACCCTGGTCCTTCACCCTGAGGCGTGCTGCTTGCCTCTGAAGGTTAACTCCCGTCGTCTTTGCCTTCTTCCTGTAAGCCAGTGACAGTCTTTGTCCCTTTGTTCATACTCTTTAGCTTCACCTGGGACACTTTGTGTCAGGACTCCAAGTCTGAGAAGCAGAATTCCCCTGAGCTGTTCAGCTGGGTTCGGTTGGAGGCAGACGGACTGTGGGCATCACCATTCATTCCAGAACCAGACTGCCCAGGTCTGAACCCTGGCTCTCCCATCGTTAGCTGTGTTACCCTGAGCACACCACATACCTCTCTGGGCCTCTGCTTCCTCTTCTTCAAAGAAGGGATACGGGTGATGCTTACCTAAAGGATGGTTATATGTGACTCCCAGGACAGCTCGAGATACAGAGCAAGACTCTGTCTCAAAAGAAAAAGACACATGGGGTGGGAGGGACGGCTCAGTGGCTAGAGCATTGGCTGTTCTTCCAGAGGACAAGTTCAATTCTCAGCACCCACATGGCAGGACTGCCTGTAACTACAGCTCCAGGGGATCTGATGCCCTCTTCTGGCCTCTGCAGGCATCGGACATGAATGTGATGCACAATGCAGGAAAATCACTCCTAAAATTTAAATAGTAATAATGATAATAATAATAATAATAATAATAATAATAATAACTTTAAAAAGAAAAGAAGCCATACTTCTAAAAGCAAGCACTGATAAACAGAAACAATAGCAGAGATGTCAACAGAAGCCCATGTCAAGTCACACAAAGACCACAGAGCATACAATTCCGGGGTCGTCCCTGCGTCTGCAGAGTCTGAAGCGTCATCTGAGAAAAGTTTTTGGTTACTCAGGTGGCCCCGCACGGGTCAGTCTGTCTTGGGAACATTTTGATGAGGAGTGTTTACAGTGACGAGGTCGGCTTTCGTGGGTTATTCCGTGAACCTGCGTGCTATGGGTGCCGTTCCTGACACTTTGGAGTCCAGTCAATCGGGTGCAGTCCTCTCCGGCCTTCTCTGTGCTGTGAAAATGTCTTCCAGAGCCTATCACAAGGGCACACACACTCTGTCGGTGTCAGACTACTTGGCAAGCTCCGGGGCAGACATCCCTGGCGAAGCTCTGTAACGGGAGACGTGTAAAGAATCGTAAGTCATAACTGCTGCTCCTAGCATCCCAGGCTCTAGAAAAGAAAGCCTTGGGCTTCCTGTTTCTCTGTCGGCGTTCATTAAAACCTGTACTAGCTATGAGTCTTCGAGAGTGGGAGACGTAGGTACCTGTGAGTGTGGAAAAACACTGATCACGCGGGAGTAGGCGAGCACACAGCCCCTCGGGGAAATCAAGAAAGGCTTCCTGGATAAGGGGGCAAAAAGCTGGCCACTAAAGAAAGACTAGAATATGCATAGCTGCTGGGCAGAGAAGACCGGGGGACAGGCATCCAGAACAAGTGTGAACAGGTCGTGTTTACAGCTCAGCCACGCCAACGTGCCTAAAACAGAAGCTGTGTCCAAGGATGCAGTTGGACTGAGTTAGGAAGACGTTGGAGCATGGAAGGCTTTGACTTCGATTTGATCCCGGCGAACAGGGAAGATGCAGAAGGTTCTAGGGAGAATAACATCACAGGATCCTGGAAGGGCTACCGAAATCAGTCAGGCTCACCGACATGCCTGTGGACGCCCACAGCGGGACAGCAAGCCTCCTGAGCACCTGTCTCTTTCTCTGCCCGCCGTATACAGGGGCAGGAGAGACCAGACACCTAACTGTGGTTCCACCGGCCATGACCTCCAGCCCTTTCTTTCCTAGGGATGCTCCTGGCCTCCTAGCTCCTTCCCCCAACCCTGCCTGACCTCCTAGGCGTTGAGCAAACACCTTCTGTGGGAAGAGGGTTGGCAGCTCTTTGGGCAAATGAGTCAGCCACCTGGGCGTGGCTACCTCCCAGCACTGCTCCCAGTCTGTGTGCCCTGGGAAAGAAGACTCCGTCTTTCCCAAATGTTTCCCTTTCCTGCTCTACCTGTGGCTTTGATTGTCCCCTCTGGCCTACCATAGGTACTACGTCAGCCTGGCCCCACCCTCCATTGACTGCCCTCATCCTCTCCCTCCATGAGGGGCTGAGGTCAATGGACTTTTCTTGAAGCCCAGAACCCATTTACTCTGTGGTTCCAGTTCCTTCTCCTGCTCTTGTGAAACTCCTCAGTTCTGTAGGCAGACGCCCTGGCAGCTTTGAGTGCAGAGCGAGTAGGTACAGGCTGAGGGCCCTAGTGCCCACTCCTAACGTCAGGCTCTGCAAGCCCTGACCAGGTGGTCTGTTTGCCTGGCTGCCGTGCCAGGCATCCTGCTCCCGCCTGCCCTTGCAAGCAGCTGCCCAGCGCGGGGTGTCAGGTGCCATTGCAGAAGCCCCTGCACCAGCCTGCTGGTGACAGGATCTTCCATGAGCGGTTAGCTACCTACTGCCAAGTGGAAAGGGTGCCACAGACCAGGGCTATGGGCCTCCTGCCTCCGGGGAATCCAAGGGGGCTCAGAACATTCCGTTGTCTTTCGGAGAATCAAAGGAGCAACGTGTTTTCCTGTGGTTTAGAATTCCATATGAAAATGGCTACTTCACAGGGGTCTGCCTGAGCATCTCACCTCCAGCACAGGAAAAGCTTAGTTATGGACCATGATGCATGGGCAAGGGCTGGGATTTAACACTGTGCCAGGCATTTCTCCTTCTCCATCTCTTCCTTCTCTTCCTCCCTTCCCCATCCGTCTCCGATAGAGACCTTGGAAAAGACCATGTGCCCCAAAACTGCTCACTTTTTATGAGCAAGGGGAAAAAAAAAGTCTAGAAATTCTGCTATTTTCCCCAGGTCCCACAACTGGTCCTTGAGAATCCAGACTTCCGAGTACCAGACTTCATTCCTCTCAAACCCTGTCCTCCCCTACACACCCGCCCTTTCACTATAGAAAACCCAGTGTTCTCCATGTTAAGGTATTGGAGTTAACATGGCAGCTGGGTCCCAAGGAGCCCATCCCGGTCCTTTCGTAGTGGAGGAAGGGTTCCTGGAGTTTTGGGCCATGACTCAGGACTCCTGTCTTGCCCCCACAGTCATCCTGACAGATGAGGAGGTACAGCGTAAGAGGGAGATGATAATGAAGAGAAAAGAGGAAGAGGCCTTGAAGGACAGTCTGAGGCCCAAGCTATCTGAAGAACAACAGCACATCATAGCCATCCTGCTGGACGCCCACCACAAGACCTACGACCCCACCTATGCTGACTTCAGGGACTTCCGGGTACGTCTGTCAGCCCGGGGCTTGAACCAGGCTAGTGGGGAATCAGGTATAGACGAGGCCTGAGGAGCAGGGATGGAAGGTTGGGAACCAGGGAAGGTTCGGAGGCTGAGCTGCCCACTGTGAGCCCTCCCTCTCCCTGCAGACCTTCGCTGAACCCTTTGCTCCCAGAGGCAGGAGAGTGGCCCTCAAGTAGGGACCCCTTTGCCAAAGAGTATCCACCTTTGCTTTCCAGCCTCCAATTCGTGTGGACGGAAGTACAGGGAGCTATTCTCCAAGGCCCACACTCAGCTTCTCCGGGGACTCCTCCTCCTCCAGCTCTGACCTGTACACCACCTCACTAGGTAAGGAGCACCTCTACCGAGAGAGCTGGGGGGTATTAGAGCTCGCTTGCCCTCAGGCTGTAGGGTTAGAGACAGAAAGAAAGGGGAGATGTTTATGCCCACTCGTCCTGAGGCTAAAGGAAAGAGACAGCAATCTCCCATCTGCATACCGTGTGTGGCATGGGGTCCTCCATACAGCCCTTCTTTCACAGAAACGGGGCTGGCTATGCAGTGCACATGCTGGGAAGAGACCGAGCTGGGGTTCTGGCTGTATAGATGCGCTGTCTTGGTCCAATCTCAGCCTCTGAGATATACTCTATCCTTGACTTCCTCCCTGGAGGGACCTGGCGGTCAATATTCAATGTTTTGGTGCTGGACTCTTTGGAAGGTGGGAAATTGATGTAGGGAGGTGACCTGTGATGTGGGAAGGGCCCGATGGTCTGAGCACTGGGGAACTAAACACCACGGCTTTGGACAAACTGTCGCCCACTACTCCTGAGAGTATAGCACACTGTCCCTTTCTGCTTTCGGCCCTCTTACACATTCCTCTGTCACCCTGTGTCAACCATCCTCCATCCGCCCTGCCCCTCCCCTTCTACCTCTCAACCAGTGTCCTCCTCTTGGGGCCCGGGAGAAGGTAGGGATGGAACCCCCACTCTGGGTGATTACAGCCTTCAGATATTAGACCTCTAGTCTCATGTGCACACATGTGCATGAGTGCGTGTGTGCAAGAGCGTGTGTGTGCATGCACTCCCAGGCACACGCATGCTAAAATTTTCAAAGCTTAAAACTAAAGTTTTAAAAGACTGACTAGTATTGTGAAAATAATAGCAAGTCAAAATCCCCTGTTGTTGGATATTTTTTTTTTTTCAGAGCTGAGGACTGAACCCAGGGCCTTGCGCTTGCTAGGCAAGCGCTCTACCACTGAGCTAAATCCCCAACCCCCTACTGTTGGATATTTAGATTGGTTCCTAGTCTTTTAGTTTTTCTCTTGGGTAAATATTTATTCCATTTCTTTTTCTTATAATGAATACATGCAAGTGGGATTACTCTGCACATAACTGTAATATCCTTATCTCCCTCTCTTCCCTCTCTGTCTCTGTCTCTCTGTTTCTGTGTATCTGTTTCTGTCTCTGTCTCTCTCTGTCTCTATCTCTCTGTCTCTCTCTCTTCCCTCTCTGTCTCTCTGTCTCTCTCTGTCTCTGTCTCTCTCTGTTTCTGTCTCTGTCTCTCTCTGTCTCTCTGTCTCTGTCTCTGTCTCTCTCTCTGTTTCTGTGTGCCTCTGTTTCTCTTTTTTTCTCTCTCTCTCTCTGTGTGTGTGTGTGTGTGTGTGTGTGTGTGTG
Organism: Rattus rattus; assembly: GCF_011064425.1. Taxonomy (NCBI): domain Eukaryota; kingdom Metazoa; phylum Chordata; class Mammalia; order Rodentia; family Muridae; genus Rattus; species Rattus rattus. Next base: position 270,683,796 of record NC_046154.1, on the reverse strand, counting down.
TGTGTGTGTGTGTGTGTGTGTGTGTGTTTGGGACCCCCAACCCATGGGGCAACAAGTTCCCTTTGTAATGTTCAAGTAGCTAAGGTAGAGAATATCTTTATTTTCCAACCATACATTGGAACCAAACATAAACTTGATTCTGGTATTTGTAAAGATTGAAGCATCAAAAAAAGTCTTTGTGTGCCTGTATGTGTGCATGTGCATGCGTGTGCATGTGCATGCATGTATGTGTGTATGTGCACATGTGTGTGTGTGAGCAGGTGCTAAATAAAAGTAGGCAGATCCCTGTGAGTTCAAGGTCACCCTAGTTTACGTAGTGAGTGGTCAGCCAAAGCTATAAATTAAGACTCTGTCAAAACAAACAAACAAACAAACAAACAAAACCAAAAAAGCTGGTTTTAAGAGTTTAGCCCCTCCATCCATCGCTTTGGTTTCCACCTCTTGAGAATTAATGTTACAGGCACACAGGACCACGCCCAGCAGCAACTAGAGGCTTCCCACTCCAAGTTTCAAACTGCTTTTTAGATTACCTGCACAACTATACCTCTTTAGGAGCATCCATCATTGCAAAAGAGTTCTTGATGCTTCAGTCTTTAAAATACCATCATCAGGTTTACGTTTGCTTCCTGTGCACAGCTGGAAAATGCAGATGTCCTCTACCTTGTAGTTACTTGGTCATGACCAAGAGGAGCTTGTCACCCATGGGTTGAAGGGCCCCAAACACATTTTTTAATTGAGATCAATAGGAATGGCATGCTTTGCAAAGTTATTGCTAAGAGGGATTTTTTTCCCTGAGTATCTCTGGCTCCTTGAATTTACTGCCTCTAACAGCTATAAGAAGAGATGGGAAGAGAAGAGACCAGAGGGAGCCTTGGGAGGAGCAGACCCTGGAAAAGGCAGTCACCATTAGATCCTCACAGGAAGGTCTGACCTGGGTGTCCTTAAACAGTTCCACCTCTTTCCTCCTCATTCTCAGACATGATGGAACCATCCGGCTTTTCCAACCTGGATCTGAATGGAGAGGATTCTGATGACCCGTCTGTGACTCTGGACCTGTCTCCTCTCTCCATGCTGCCCCACCTGGCTGACCTTGTCAGTTACAGCATCCAAAAGGTCATCGGCTTTGCCAAGATGATCCCAGGATTCAGGTAAGAAGCTCTTGCCGCGGGCGGAGAATTGTCAGAATTCTGTGAGGACCTGGGAGATGCTTGGCAGCTTCCTCCAAACACAGCCTCAGGCTCACCCCAGAGTGCCTGACCAGAACCCCTGGACTAGACCAGGACTATACTTTTGCACACGTAGCTGCCCAGTGTTATGTTGAGAGCCATCCTCACTTTCCAGAGGATGAAGTGAAATCCCACTGAGGTTTCATGGCCACCTAAGATCTTTTTACGATGTCAGAACCAGCCCAAGGACCACCCCTAGCTCCTGCAGTGGTTTCCTACTCAATTCCTCTGGCTTGCGACTAGTCCTGACATCATCCCTTTAGACTCGATCCTGCACACGCACTTCTGAGGCCAGGATGAAGTAACAGCGAAGACAACATATAGGACTTAGGGACTTGTGGAAGAATTCAGGAATCTTAGAAAAGCAGGGTTCACTGGCATACATGACCTGGCCATTCTTTACTCAAACCTGTATCAAAATATCATCTCCTGGTCATTCTAAGCTTTCTTACCAAGATAGGTAGATAGAAAGACCACTAGAGAAGGCGTTTTGCTGCACAGACCCCTTCACACAGATTTTCCCATTTACATCAGTTTGTTTCAATAGCTGCATTTGGAGCTGGGGAGATGGCTGGGTGCTTAAGAGCGCTCACTGTATAATCATGAAGACCAGAGTTCAGATCCTTAATACCCACATAAAGAAACCCACGCCAGGACTGGAAAGCGGGCTTAAGAGCACTGACTGTTCTTCTGAAGGACTCAAGTTCGATTCCCAGCACCTACATGATAGTTTACAACTGTCTGTAACTCCAGTTTTGGGACATCCAGTGCCCTCTTTTGGACTCCACAGGTACTGCATGCATGTGGTATATAGATGTACACCCAGGCAAAACACCCAGATATAGAGATTTTAAAAAAAAAAATCCAGGCTAGTTTGGTACAAATCTCAGCATTCAGAGGTAGAGAGGATTCCTAGGGCAAGCTCCATCAGCCAACTCGAGGGCTCAGGGGACCTTGCCTCAATATATAAAGTTAGAGTGATCAAGGTGGGGTACACAGTGTCAACCTCTGGCCTCCATACACATGCCTACACATATGTCTATACACATACAAACATGCACACAGAGACCTGCACACACAGAGACACCTATAGACTTATATTATAAAATATAATATAATATGCATGTATTGTATATATTATATGAATATAATTATACATAAATATAAATGTATGTATATTTATATATGTGTATACACATATATACATATAAAAATAAGATAACAGCATGTATGTTACTTATACCTGAATATCCATGCAGTGTTAAATATTTTTAAAACCATGCAGTATCGTCACCCTTAATATATATATATTGAAATATAGTTAGATCTTTATTTGTGTATATTTAATATCTTCACTGTTTCCAAAAGTTCGTCAGGTACATTTCTGTAAAACCCGTACGTAATGTGGTCAAGAAATAGGAAGAAGTCAGTCAACACAAAGTCGTGCTGTCGTCACTTCCTGTGGGAGCATTACCACTTCCTGAACACTGAAGCTAGGGTCTGGTATTGGGTCGTGGGAGCTGGAAGTGATTTGTCCCTGGCTACCTTTGGGTAGAAGCTAACAGGAGGTGACTTTCATGGTTTTGTACACACACACACACACACACACACACACACACATACACAGTCACACACACACAGAAGCACACAGAGACATATAGTCACACAGACACATAGATACACACAGTCACACAGACACACACATAAGCACATAGACACACACAGAGACACACAGTCACACAGACACACACACAGACATACACACACACACAGAGACACAGTCACACACACACACACACAGAGGCACACAGAGATACACAGTCACACAAACACATAGACACACATACAGACACAGAGACACACACATACGCAGTCACTCAGACACACACATAGACACAATGACACATGCACGCAGAGACACAGACATAGAGACACACAGACACACAGGCACACACACACACGTCACACAGACACATACACACACAGAGGCACACAGAGACACACAGTCACACAGACACATAGACACACACACAGTCACACAAACATACACAGAAGCACACAGAGACATATAGTCACACAGACACATAGACACACACAGTCACACAGACACACACATAAGCACATAGACACACACAGAGACACACAGTCACACACACACACACACAGATACACAGAGATACACAGTCACACAAACACATAGACACACATACAGACACAGAGACACACACATACACAGTCACACAGACATACATATAGACACAAAGACACATGCACACAGAGACACAGACACAGAGACACAGAGACACACAGGCACACACACACACACACACACACACACACACACACAGCCATGCACATGCATGCACATTCAGCTGTGGCGACAGGAGCAAGGGCAGCTCTGTCAGCCAGCTGGTCACACTGAGTCGCCTGTGTAGGACGAGGCCCGGTTCACCCTCAGAGCCCTGCTGTGGAACAGGCAACACATTTCATTTAACACGAGTTCCATCTCCTTCTATCGGACTTCGCGCTGCTATCTGCAAACGCCATGTCTTCCAAAGTTGTGTTTTATGTAAATAACTGGAATCAAAACACTCCAAGGTACTGAAGTCCTTCCGGCAGCAACTGGCTTCCACCTGATTCTGAGGAGCACCCTCCTCTATGAGCACTATCTTCCCTCCCCACAGTGTGGGAGAGGATGGACAGGTGGCCCCTGAGAACCCCTGTTTGGTGTTTGGAAGCCGGAGAGGCAGCTTTTATTAAATGCATTGAACAGCATCTTTAACCCAGACCACCCAACACCCACCCTTCCCAAGTACCTCAGCTTGTTCCCCTCCCACATCGTCAGTTCTTATCAGTTACTCTCCAAGGCCGAGACATCTACTCCTTCCTTTCCTTTCAGGCCTCATGTCCCCACAGCGTTCACTAGCTAAGCGCTGTAGCCACGGCTCACGCGAGGGGCACATGAACAGACAGGAGAGCCACCCAGATATTGCTGCAACGTGGGCTAAATGGATGCTAAACACCCTTGGGTTGGCTTCTCTTTTGTCAGTGTGGCCTGAGAAGTTTCAGAGCAGCCTGCTTTACAACCAAAAATGGACCAGGCCTTGCCCGGAGCTCTGGAAGTACAGGAATGTGGATACCCTGACTAGACAGAAGGGATGCTGCACCTGGACAGGAGCCAGCCCGGCAGCTCTCTGGGTCTGCGGTTTCCACGCTAAGGAGTTGTGTTTTTCTGAGAACAGTAGTTGCATCCCTGGCAACTTTGATCTCGTTGCCCGAAGGCAAGGGAGACAGGTGGGGAAAGGCAGACGAGACTTCTGTGTGGGTGAGGGGCGTGGGGATGGGATGAGGCTCCCGCATGGGCATAGGACCAAGTCAGGGCAGGACTTTGATAGGCTCTTCTGGGCTTGCACGGCACAGGAGTGCACCCTTGGCTCTGCTCCCCCATCCTACCTCCCACTCTTCAGTCCGCTCCAGCTCACCCACAGACCTCTCTCTCCATGTTTCAAACGAAGTACATGGAGGAGGTGGTGTCTGCCAGGTTGCGCAGCCGTGGTAGAGACCGAGCATGCGCAGGCTGCTGTACCCAGCAACGTAGGGTACCAGACCCCAGCTGCTCAAGCCCGGTTTCTTAAGCTAAATGCTTGCCGCCCACTTCCACTTCTGGGGACTCCTCCAGTCACAGGCTGGAGGTTGCGATGCTCCCTCGCCCTATAGTCTCGTTTATCCTTCCATTCAGCAGCTTTCTTATGTAAACTGTGAGGGATTGAAGTTGATTAGAATATCAGCTCTGGCCTGCAGGGATCCAAGGTCTGATGGGAGAGATAGACAAGTAGACAATGGCTGCCAGGAGATAAGAACTCCGCTGGAAATTTGCTGGAGGTACTATACCGTGGGAAGACAGGCAGGGAGGGGCGGGCCAGACAGCAACAGAGTTCCAGGGAGCATCTCAGGTGCCCGGAAGTGGCCATAGCTGTGAATCGCTACTGCGAAGAGCACCGGGTTAGTACTTGCTAGAGCAGAGCGAGCTCCCTTCCCAGTTTCCTGGAACCATGATTAGAAAGTCCCTGCATTTCCCCGCTGTGGTGTAGTGTGGACTCCTGGTAGGTTTCCCTGACAACAGTAGTCCGTCTGGATCACAAGAGACACGGACAGACGGCTCCTATTGAAATCCCGTTTCAAGCATCAGGCCCTGACTGCTCACTTTTAGACACCAGTTCTGAGCAATGACCTTCCTGGCATGGAGGAGGAGAAGTGAGAAGTAGCTAAGATGCCTCGTGTGTTGCTGTGTTGCAACATGATACAGCCTACCTACTAAGAACTAAGCTAGTTTTTATGGGCTTCTATACTTTTTCTTAATTCCCCAAAATTTAATAGTGAGCTAAAACTCAATGGAAGCGGTGTCAGCATTATTGGGGTTTTTTTTTGCTTTTGTCGTGGTGTCTTACTTCAAAGCTCAGGCTGGTCAAGAACTTACTATGTAGCCCAGGCTGGACTCAGACTTCCCGTATTTCAGCCTCCTATCACTACACAGTTAGTTTTTACTTTTTAAATGTGCATTCAGTACTTAGATACCATATTGTTAATCTGTTTGTCAACGATAAAAGTAAGACAGTGTAATTCTCTAAAAAAGGCTTATTGGGTGAAAGTGCGTTCCAGCCAAGCCCGAAGGCCTGAGGTCATTTTCCCAGAATCCATAGGGAAGGAAAGACCAGAGAACTGATTCTCCAAAAGTGTCCCCCTGACCTCTACAAGTATGCCATAGCACATGTGCACACAATAGTAATGATAAATACATTTTCTTTAAAAAAATTTTTAAACTAGGGCTGGAGAGATGGCTCAGTGGTTAAGAGCACTGTCTGCTCTTCCAGAGGTCCTGAGTTCAATTCCCAGCAACCACATGGTGGCTCACAACCATCTGTAATGAGATATGATGCCCTCTTCTGGTGTGTCTGAAGACAGCAACAGTGTACTCATATACACATAGCTACGGTTAGGATCTCTCACAGCTAATGCAGAAGTCTGGTGATTTGATGAGCAGCTAGAACATGCACAAGTGTACGGTCCTATTGCTTAGGGACAGGCAGAATAACAGGCCATTGACCAGGCGCTGGGTAACAGCCTCACAGCTGGGTCCAGAGGCTGTGAGCTTGGCTCTTGGAGAACTCTGCAGAAGCCAGTCACAGCCGTTCAACAAGCCGAAGTGGAATTAGCCATGAAGTCTCCAATCGGAGCCTTCCAAATGTTATATCTATGGGGTTTCTCAGTCTTGGCCCTTGGCTAGCCCTCTAGCCATGGAAGCCGTTCACTTCCAACCCTCTATCAACTGTTTCCTGTATTTACATGCGGAAGTGCTGTGGAAAGTGTCTTCTGTCTACGGGAGACCTGCGGAGGAGTCTAGACAGTTGGGAAAGGAAAGGAAAGAAAGCCAGAAGCCAATTGGCTCCCCACCCCCAGCCATTGCTTAGACAAGCCCAGCTCCTGACTCAGAAGATTGGCCTCTTGTCACACCAACCTGTTTATTGATCCTCTTGTATCCAGCGTTCAGTAATCACTGTGGGGAAAACAATAAGGCAGTTAGGACTTGGTGTTGGCTCTCAGTAGCTTACAAACAAAACTTAGAACTGGGAGCCGCTGCAACCCCAGCTCTCAGGAGGCAGAGGAAAAAAAATGCCAGCTGGGCTGGGCTACCTAGAGCCCCTGGGGTCCAGAAGAGGGGACAAAACAGAGAATGGAGGAAGACAGAGGCAAGGACAGGAAGGGAGAGGCCAGCTGGTGTCAGGGGGAGAGGCAGATTTCTGGAGGGTGGGATGCCCCAGGACAGCATGCTGGTTTTTAGGCCAGCGAGATGGAGCATTAAAAGAAGTTGTTTTTGACCCCAGCGAGATGCTTAAAAGATAAAGGGTCAGGGTTGGGGATTTAGCTCAGTGGTAGAGCGCTTGCCTAGGGAAGCGCAAGGCCCCTGGGTTCGGTCCCCAGCTCCAAAAAAAAGAAACCAAAAAAAAAAAAAAAAAAAGATAAAGGGTCTCACTGTCAAGCCGGAAACCTGAGTTTAATCCATGAGACCCGTGTGGTAGAAGGAAAGATTCTCCCAAGTTGTCCTTTGACATCCACCCATATCCTATAACTCACACACACATCCCTCCACATACATACAAGACAAATAATGTAATTTTTTAAAAATCAAAGGAAAGGGACTGGAGAGATGGCTCAGCGGTTAAGAACACTGACTGCTCTTCCAGAGGTCCTGAGTCCAATTCCCAGCAACCACATGGTGGCTCACAACCATCTGTGATGGGATCTGATGCCCTCTTCTGGTGTGTCTGAGGACAGCGACAGTGCACTCATATACATAAAAAAAATAAATAAGGTTTTTAAAAAAAAAAAAATGGAAGGAAAGAGCTGTTCCCGGCTCAACTTTGCATATTCAAGACCAGAAATGAAGGAGTACCTAGCAATCCAATGCAGAGTGGTCCCGTGTTGCAAGAATGGAGGAGGGGTGGCATTGGAAATGGAAGAGAGGCCTGGAAAGGCCAACCACTGCCAAATTGTGGACTTGATCCTGTAGTGTTTGGTTCTAGGGAGGGTCTTAGGCACAAGAATAACATTGCCCTGGGACAGCAGCAATAGGAAAGCCAACGAAAGGCTTGAGACTCTGGGATCCCAGTAGGAGGCTGATGCACAAACCACGGAGGGAGGGCCGTTATCATAGTGTTCTGTTCCTGTGAAGAGAACTCCATGACCAAGGCAACCCTTGCATTGCATTTAGCTGGGGGGTGGGAGCACACTTGCTTATAGTTTCAGAGGGTTCCGGGAAGCAGACATGGGCGGCACTGGAGCTTTATATCCTGATCCACGGGCAGCAGGCAGAGGGAGAACCACTGAGTCCTGTCTGGGCTCTTTAAACCTCAAAGCCCACCCCCCAGTGATACACACCTCTCAACAAGACCGCACTTACTCCGCCAAGTCCACACCCCCTCATCCTTCCCAAATAGCCCCACTCCTGGTGACTAGGCATTCAAATATATGACCTGGTGGGAACTACTTACATTCAAACCCCCCACAGCTATGGAGACAGCTCAGTAGATCAAGGGCCTGCTGTGCAAGTGTGAGGACCTGAGTTCAGATCCCCAAACCCCACTGCAAAGCCAGATGTGGCCCTTCGCATCTGTAACCCCAGTGCCAGCATAGGGAGGCAAGTAGGTCCCTACGGCTCACTAGCCAGATAGTCGATCAGAAACAGCAAGAGACCCTGCCTCCAGACACGATGTTCGATCGAAAACATTGGACATCAACCTCTGGCCTCCGAACATATACATACACGCAAACCAAAAAACACGATGGAACTCTGAAGAAGTCAAGGGCTCAGGAGGTGTCCTGGGGACAGAAATGTCTAAGGTTGCTACTGAGGAGAACTAGACAACTGGAAACACAGAAGGTGTTGACAGCAGCTCTGGCTACACCTTTTGCAAATCTGTGTTGTGTGCTACAACCCACGGAGCTTCCTTTAGCTGTCCCTCCCTGTCCGGGATAGCTTTGGCTATCCGTCACCGAGCTACTGGGACAGCCCTGGGTTCTCTCCCTCCAGATGCTTTCTTTCCTGTTCTAGCCAGGCTGGAACCCCTTGACGGAAGAACCAAACACACGCTGGTCAGCCAGCCGGGTCAGTCCTGCCCAAAAAACTAACCGAGGGTTCGTGACGTGAACCGATTACCTGACTTCTCCCCACCTGCCTTCCCTGACAGGGATCTCACCTCCGATGACCAGATTGTCCTGCTGAAGTCAAGCGCCATTGAGGTGATCATGTTACGCTCCAACCAGTCTTTCACCATGGATGATATGTCCTGGGACTGTGGCAGCCAGGACTACAAGTACGACGTCACCGATGTCTCCAAAGGTGTGGTGGGCGTCCTGCTATACTTCCTCCAGCTCCCAGACTCTACCTCTATCCCGGCACTGGACCTCTGGGGGTTTGACCAGATACGTGGAAGGGGAGTGGGCAGCAAGAGAGAGGAGGGAAGGGGTAATGCCCAGGGGTGGTTTCAGGTAGGGGTGAATGTCTCTACCTGACCCTGTCTGCTCTCTTTCACAGCTGGGCACACCCTGGAGCTGATCGAGCCCCTCATAAAGTTCCAGGTGGGGCTGAAGAAGCTGAACTTACATGAGGAAGAGCATGTCCTTCTCATGGCCATCTGCATTGTCTCCCCAGGTACGGAGCCTGGCAGGGAGGAGCTGAGGAACTTGGGACACGGTGGGAACTGTGAATGACAGAGAGCTTCTCAGAGCCAGCAGGGCAGTCTGGGGGAGGAATGAACGAGAGAAGTGATAAGGAAATGTTCACTTTGCTGGGTTTGCACAGCTCAGAGGCCTGTGGAGGGGTCGCTCGACACACATGGCTTTGTCTTATGCAGGCCAAGGTGATTCATAGGATTCTGAGGAACCAGATGAGCAGGGTTCCACAGCTTATTCATGGGACTTGGGTGTTCCTAATACTCAGGCTCTGTTCTTGCATGACCTCGGATGAACTTTCCAGTCTCCTGAGTTCCTCCGATGCAGGCACAAAACCTTGGGGACTAATATATGCTTCTGCCTGAGTTGACTTTGGAGGCTGGAGGCTGTAACCCAAAGGGAGGAAACACTGAGAAGGAAGTTGTTGTGATCTTGAAGAAATTGGCGATAAAACCCAAAGAACAGAGCCCTGACTCAGCCTGGACCATGTGTGCACAGGGGACAAACTAGTGGCCTATGGCCAGGAATGCCTAGTCTGAAGGCCCAAGGGACAGACATAGGCTTCCCTCCTGCTGTCTAGCTGGCGTGTGTTTTCACTTATTCACACGCTCAGTAATGATTAACTGAGCATCTACTACGGCCAGACACTGGGCTAGGCACAGGGAGTCGCAGTAAAAAGGATAGACTTCTCTCCCATGAGAGTTAAGGGAAAACAAATATTACGAGAATTTTGAATATGAAGATGCTACCGGAGAGATCCTGGCATAGGTCACGGGGGCGTAGAGATGGAGGGTTACCAGGAACGACCTTCTTCAGAAAGAGCTTTGCGCCTGTTCCGTGATAACCAGTCAGTCAGGGGGGGGATAGACGAGAGCTGATTTCCAGGCAACGGGGAGGTCTGTTAGCCAGAGTGGGAAGTACCTGAATTCCAAAGCAAGGACTGAACCTAGAGACAGAAGGAGTAGGGTGAGGTGGGAACAGGACCAAATGAGCCCGCAAAAGGGCTTGGTCCCAAATGCAGGGGATGTCGTCAGGGGGACGCTGGCATGGGGTACCTGGGTGACGGTGGATACTGGTGAAACTGAGCAGTGAACATCCTGTCTCCCTCCGTCCCCTGGGACACAGACCGACCTGGGGTCCAGGACGCCAAGCTGGTGGAAGCCATTCAGGACCGCCTATCCAACACGCTGCAGACCTACATCCGCTGCCGCCACCCGCCCCCAGGCAGCCACCAGCTCTACGCCAAGATGATCCAGAAACTGGCCGACCTGCGGAGCCTCAACGAGGAACACTCCAAACAATACCGCTCCCTCTCCTTCCAGCCTGAGAATAGCATGAAGCTCACACCCCTTGTGCTGGAGGTGTTCGGCAATGAGATCTCCTGACCAGGGTGGCCCACAGTGGTGCCTGGGTAGGGCCGCTCCTCCAGAGCCCTGTGCCCAGGCCCTGGGCTGGTTGCAGCCCAGCAGTGCCTCCTGCCCTTTCTGGAGTTCAGTCCTTCCTCTGCCATGGCCTCTGTCTGTCTGCCTCATCCTTTCTCCTGCCCAGCCTAACACCTGGTCTCCCTTTCCTGTAGACCTCGGGTTGCTCCTGTCCCTTGAGACCTCAGTTAGGAGAGGCTGCTGTTTATCTGACAAAGGAACTCAATTGGGGATAGAGGGCAGGGGCTGAAGGCAGAACTCTGCCTAGGGGTTGCCTCCGCCACAAGGGGCTGCTGCTTGTGTCAAGGGAGGCAGGCAGAAGAGACGCATTCACTCCTCAGGGACAGGTACCTGCACCTCCCCTCACTCCAGCCCTACCTGCCTAGAGCCTGGTGAGAAATCCGGCCCCTGCCTGCGAAGGGTACACAGCCTACCCAACACACTATGTCCCGTCTCATCCTGCCCCCGTCTGTGTTATTCTGACCCCGGGGGAGTAGGTCACTGAGGGGCTTCCTTCCTCTGCCTTTATACTCACGGCTCACTCACTGCCAAGATGACCAAATACACTACCACATGAACCAAGGAGCACTCACCCAGCCCTGCAGTTCCCACCTTTGAGGTTTTGCCATGGGAATTCCCCAGGGCCAGTACCTGTGGTACAGGGGGCTTCTTCCCCATGCCCAGAACCAGGGACCTAGAAACCACCATTGGAAAGGCCCCAGGGGATAGAATACAGGGCCCAAGTAATGAAGAACAGAGAAAGTCAGCCTCCCAGCAGAACAATGAATGGAGGTCCATCTATCTTGGTCATCAAGCTGAGGGTTCTGAAGCCTGGAGCTGTTGGGACCTCTCCTCTATAGCTGTTAGATGTGTCAGGACCAAGTTGTCCCCAACTTTCAGGAAATCCATAGCCCTGTCTCCATCCCTTACCCCGCCAGTGTTTTACCACCTACCCAAGAATGCAGGTCCTCTGGCCTCCCACGACCTCCCAATTTGACCACCAGGAGTATCCCGGGAGTCATCTTGGCTTCTCCATTAACCCCACATGAAGCAGCAGTGCCTCCCCCCCACACACACCAATAAGAGCTACCTTGTCTGCCCAATAGAATGGGATGGGAGAAGACCAACAGCTGCCCAAATGGGCCTCCGAGCCTCCTTTCCAGATGTAAGGCCAGATACAAACGCTCCCCCCTCAGGGGAAACGTGGAGGGATGGTCAGAGCTTGTGGTACAGTGATCTGGGGCCGGTTCCTCCTGACCCTCATTCTACCACCCAAAAAGTCAATGTAGGCCTACGAAATGGCCAGGTGATGGGCTAGGTTCTTATCTTTAAACTCCATTTCTTCCTCTGTAGCAGTCCAGGACTTTGGAACCCTGGTCTCACTCACCCCAAATGCACACATTGCTGATCATGGGTTATGGATGTGGGGGACCCATACAGAGGAGGTTCCTTTCACAGGGGGACTCATAGACAGTCCTTCAAGTGAATGCTTGACCTGGGGAACGCAGCCACATTGGAAGGGCTAAGGTCAGTGGGAACAGGGCCCCACGAGCCCTGCATGTGTCCTAGCTACATTTTTTCCATTCCCTGAAAACCCCGAGATGACAAATTTAACATGGAAAGAGCCATTAGTGTCTGCCTGGCCCTATGTTTCCCAGAATTCCAGTGGGGAAACATCTGAAAACAGCTCTCCCGTTCTGCAGAATGGCACAGGGAAGGCTTTGTTTTAGAGTCAGAGGTGTTTTCAGAATTAGACCCCACCTGTACTGTGTTCTAACACTGAGGGTGGCAGCACCTGATTCAGAGTGGGGTGTGTGTGTGTGTGTGTGTGTGTGTGTGTGTGTGTGTGTGTGTGTGTGTGTGAAAATACTGTACATTAATGATTATTGTTACTGCAGACAAAAAAAAAAAACTAGAGAGAGAGACCTTTGATTTTAGCTGCAGAACACATTGATCCAGCTTACTGCTCAACGGGAGGGAAAGTTTGAAAGTTGATAAGCTAATCCGGCTCCTTTACAATGAGAACCTGACGTCAGAGGAGAGTGTGGTCTACATGGGCTCTTATAATTAGAAGCATCCCCAGGCCTGGAGAAAATCTGAACTAATAGTCCTGGGCCATTTTACAGTGAGCCTGTTTCCACTGCCCTGGTGGTTGCACCAGGATCTGAGGAAGCCTTGGGTACTAGCGCCAACCTGTATCTGGGACTTTTCCTTCTCCCTGGGTAATAAACTCACCCACCCATCCTAAGGAGGGCAAGCACTCAGCCTCCCTGAGTGAGACTTGGTTTTAGGACTCTCCACATCAGCCCTGCATGCTGCTGTTGTCTTGTCAGAAACACGCGTCAGCCTTTAGAAAAGCCTCTGTCTTCTCAGCCCTGGCCTGTCCAGGAAACTCCTCAGGCATCCTGAGAATACCAGTTTCTCAGCCCAAGGGAAGTCTGGGAGGAAAAGACACGAGACCAAGTAGGTTTCAGAAGCTGAACTGAGAGGGAACAGCAGCATCCAGTTTTATCCTGAACGTACAAAGGCAGGGCCTTGAAAGAGCTCGCACTTCTGAGGTTAGAAATGGGTTCCAAAATGATAGATCAGCAAGATTTCCCGAAATAGGGGAATCCTCCTGCTGCCTGCGTGAGAGAAAGTGGGTCGGGGAGGAGTCCAAACCAGGCCACCAGAGATGGTTGAAAGAAATGACAAATCTGGTGGACGTCAGACATCACGGCTCTGAAGAGCTTCCTTCCTAAGAGACTTCCCGAGAGAAAAACAAAAGTGTGTTTTTCCAGGAGCTTGTCACATAAAAACCAATGAAAAAGCTTTGCCAATGGTAATAAAAGATGCTCACACATTGCTTCTCGGCCTTTTGGCTAAGATCAAGTGTAAAAGATGCGCTCACTTTCATAGCACTTGCTGTGTGATGAGGGCCGCTGTAAATAAATGCCTCGTGAAAACCAACTTGTTTGATCTTTATACGGATGTGAAAGATGCAGTTTTGTTTCCATGAGGCAGAGCTCACAATGGAGAGTGAGGGGTGGGGTTTAGAGCCAGGCACCTATCTCTGGAAGCCTTAATTAATTGCAACATTCTACTGCCCCCTACAAAGTTAGGTGGTGTGACAAACGACAGGCACTCTTGTTACCACGCTAAGGAGGACATGAGGGAGGTTTCCATTCAGAGATGGGGACACCGGAGGTGCTGGACCACAGAATGCTCTGCCTCCAGAAATATCTGGGCTAATGTGTAGACCCAGTCAGGTGTGGCACTTGCCAAAGATCATCAAGAATGAAATGTGACTTCTGGTAACAGTAGCTCTTGCATTAGAAATATCCGCTCAGCCAAGACACGGAGTGTTACAGTAGCCCCTGTGCGTAAATATGTCTCCAGGAGGACCCCAGGAGTGAGGTACATATAGCAAGGAAGAATTCCCAACCAAGAGCTCAGAATGGAGAACTGCAAATGTCACTGTTGCGCCCCACCCGTGGTTTCTTTTTAAGTTGGTTCAGAAACCTGGGGGTGCGACTTACATTAATTTGCAGAAACATCTGAAAAGTTTTCAAGCCACAAGCTAAGACAGTCCCAGCAGAAAGAGATAGGAGTAGAGGAACCAGAGGGCCTTTGTCATGAAAAATAAGTTGACTTAGACACAGAAACCCATATCTGTCTGAAGAAGGCAGGCTTGTCTCTGTGGGAAGGTGAAACTGAGAAACAGCTCAACAAATCCTGTAGCATTCTCAGACGATGCAGGGGAACACACAATCTGAAAAACGTATTAAAACCAGATCAAAATGATTTTGAGTTTTCGCACTCCAAGCTTTTCCTTTGTTCTGTACCTGCACTGTTGAACCAGATAATTTCTGCTATGTGTTTGTTTTTCAAGACAAGGTTGAAACAATGTAACCTAGCTGTGCTGAACTCTGCAGACCAGGTTGGCCTTGAACTTGGAGATCGGCCTGCCAGGTGCTGAAATTAAAGTCATACATCGCTATGCCCTGCCTAATCAGTTAAACTTAAAATTAATGATTTTCTAATGAAGCAAAGCAAAGCAAAGGAAGAAGGCACCCAAGCACCTATCCTGGCCCCATGGTGGGTGCCATTACAATGAACAAAACATGATGGAGAGATGGGACACTTGATGGACAGAAGGGAGAGAAAGCTGAGCTGAGCGGTTTGGGCACTGTGGAGAGAGGTGGAACTGGAGGTGTGATGGTGGTGAGGAATGGGCAGAGATGAGAAGACATGGTATGCTCCTGGCACCATGTCTGGGTCCATGGCCCTACTGCAGCAGGTAGGGTCTGTACTGATGTCTACGGCCCATGCTAGCGCTGAAGGCTATGGATGTCAGTGGTCTGGGCTGCTGCCTGAGACCATGCTGGTGGCTGGAGGGTGTACTTACATCCGGAGGCAGAGTGATCTGAGTGGTCCATGTTACCGTATGAGGCTATGCAGAGGTCCTGGCCTGGGCTGCTGCTGAGGATCATGTCTGGGTCCACGGTCCTGCTGCAGGTGGGGTCTATGTCAATGTCAGAGGTCGAGTTACCACCAAAGGACACGCAAATGTCTGTGATCTGAGCTGCCATTGGAGAACGTGTGGACATCTGAGGGGCCATGCTGCCACAAGGGGCATACTGATCTGAGTGTCCTACAGTGTCACCTGAAGCCATAGTGACATCTGGGCCAATGCTACCCCAAGGGGGTCACATCTGAGTCTATGATCTTATTGAAGTCAGGACCTTGTTACCACCAAAGGTCATACAGATGTCACTAGTCTGGGCTGCTGCCTGAATCCATGATGATGTTCAAGTATTATGCTGAACTGGCCCCACCCTCACCAACCACCACACTTGGGAGAGAGAGTTGGCCTGTCCCTCACCAGCTGTGAATGACACCTGGGAAAATTGGCCCCACCCCTCACTGGCTGTGAGTGACACCTGGGAGAATTGGCCCCACCCCTCACTGGCTATGAGTGACACCTGGGAGAGCTGACTCCACCCCTCACCTGGGCCCTGGTGGTGTGGGTGCAGGACAGCTGGTGGGCTGACCAATTTAGCTCCCACCCAGGCCCAGATCCAGGGCTCTGAGTTGGCCCAGCCCAACATACACTCCATCTGTGAACTGCTGGAGTGTGTGAAGGGGCTGGTCCTGCAAACCCAAAGGTGCAGGATCTTCATGACACAAGGCTACAAAAGGATATCCCAGAGGAGTTACAGTGAGGATCCAACATTTACAGTGTAGCAGAAGCCAGAAGCCTGGAACCATACCTGACTCATTGCAATGAACATTTGAGTTAAACCTGTTTGGGGCAAAAGGGTGTCCTGTGTGATATACCGGAACACAGTACAACTTCCACAGTGAGATTTTGGTGCTGCTATCTGTTCATTTGTTTGTTCCGTTTTTGTTTCCTTTCTGTGGATGTGGGGGGGGTAGATTTGCAAGGGTAGAGGGGGGATATGAAGGGATGGGGGGATTGAATGGGATCTGGTGTATGATATGCAATTCACAAAGAATTGAAGTTAAAAAGTTAAAATTTAAGAAGTCAAGAAACTCGCAAAAAGGAAAGAAAGGAAGGATTGATTGTTGGGGGGAGAGCGGTAATGTGAGGAGGATGGAGAGGGGAACACCAATGTAGAAGGGGAGGGGGAGGGGGTTAGGGGGATTTTGGCCCGGAAACCGGGAAAGGGAATAACAATTGAAATGTAAATAAGAAATACTCAAGTTAATAAAGATGGAGGGAAAAAACAGGAAAGAAAGGAAGAAAGAAAAAAGAAAGAAAGGAAGAGAGAGAGAAAGAAAGAAATCAAACCAAAGGCCAGATGTGACAGCATACACCTTTAACCTCAGTACTTGGGAAGCAGAGGCAGGCAGACATCTGTGGGTTCAAAGCCAACCTGATCAATAAAGTAAGTTCAAGGAGAGCAATGGCTGTGTAGAAAGACCCTGTCTCAAAAGAGCAAAAAACAGACAAACAAAAAGGCATTTTTTCCACTAGACATTTCAGGGGGGGAAAGAGTCTCATAACTGGGAAGAAATTAAACTGAAATGAGCATTCAACTCTCTAACTGGGTGAGCCACGGCTCAGTGGCCTTAGAGCGGCCATTAGGGATAATGTCCCATTGGACAGGGGTGGTCTACACCAAGCAGGCTTCCCTAGTGCTGTATTTCTGAAGACAGAGTCTTATCATATAGCACAGGCTGGCCCGGAACTTACTACATACCATGGACTAATTTCCAACTCAATCCTCCTGGTAGCATGTGAGAGATGTTGTGGGCTGGGCTGGCTGCTCCAGACAATGGCTCAAAGTCTCGGTATACACGCTTGTCCTTGTTGTATACTGGGTAGTGTTGTGAGTGGGGACCAAGGGAAATATATCCTAAAATGTAGTTTGGAGGCCAGGGAGGTCTTCTACATACTGGAAAGAGGTCTCAAGAAGCAGCTTGAGGTGGAGGGAGAAGCTGGGCTTAGAAATATCCCATCGGAGGTCTGAGTGCCTTTCAAGGGGAGCCTGGAGCTGGACTGGCCTTTGGATGACATCGGGTTGAGAAAGATGGGTTTCCCCTTCACACACACTTTTACATCAAAAAGAGCCATTAGGTTCCCAGAATTAGGGGTGACCTTAACATGACCTTGAGATATGCCAAGGGCTGGTAGGTGTGGAGGATATTTCTTTGCATTTTATCTAACCCGGCAAGAGCTTTTTCAGAGGACTGTTCAGACTTGAGAGGGTAAAAGTATTCCAGTGGCTTCCTTGCAGATCTGAGGAAGGAGATATCCCCTTCCACAGGGTGTTTTGAGCCTCTCCCAGCAGGGAAATCTGAGCTGGAGACTTATCTTGAGTTCCACCACTAGGGGGAGTTACTACCCCACAGCAAGGCCCCAAAGTCCTTCTGAAGACACCTGACGGTGTTCCCCTCCTCAGTACATTGGACACCTGAAACAGGGACCTCCCGAGGTCAAGATCTTGTACTTGTGGTCTATGAGACCTATTTGTGGCAAGAGTGAGCAGGCTGCCCATAAGGCTGAATGTGTGTTCTTTCCAAAGTTTCTAAGCACAGACCTATTAAAGACAGTAGCAATAGAAGCCACAGTAACAGTTAAAGGCAAAAACTACACCCAGTCCTGAGGTTTTTACATGATGGTTTTGAGCCTTGGTTTCTTCCTCTTTATAGGCAGTAGCCACCTTGAAGGGTTACTGTTGCCATGCTGCAGCCTGTGTAAAGAATTCATCACGAAGCGCAATGCCCTGGGTTCAGTCCCCAGCTCCGAAAAAAAAAAAAAAAAAAAAAAAAAAAAAAAATTCATCACAAGGGCTGGGAGATGGCTCAGTGGTTAAGAGCACCACTTGCTCTTCCAGAGGTCCTGAGTTCAAGTCTCAGCAGCCACATGGTGGCTCACAGCCATCTGGGATGGGATCCGATGCCCTCTTCTGGTGTGTCTGAAGACAGCTATAGTGTAGTCACATACATAAGATAAATAAATTTAAAAAAATTCATCACAGTAACTGGCACATAGCCATCGACCAAAAAAGGCCTGCTGGCATCATTCACACTCTAAAGAGATGGCATTGCTCCCATGCTCTGACCACTGATTCCTTCTTGGTGGCTTGATTGTCCCCAAGGTGATGTCTTTGACCTCTTCTTCAGATCTCTCTTGCTTCTGTACCCTAGTTATTGGTGTCTAAAGAACGTGTCATTGGATTCTCTGGCCACCAGAGGGCAGATGAGCCACTTAATAAGTCAAATAGGACTCAACTGAAGCAGACTGTTCGCGGCCAGGGGTGGAATCTAAGTTGAGATAGAGAGGACTGTGGTTACTGTCGCCACCAACTTCTTCCAGTTCCGTCCTTTCTTTTCCCACTTTATCCCCACAAAATAATAAACGAAGGTAAAGAACAGACAGCACTCCCCGTCTCCTGACATCATGGTGTGTATGGATCTCTGAGCATGTGCTCAGAGAGAGAAGACACTGAACAAGTTTCAAGAGTCAGATCTGACCCGTTGGCTTTGCTGTGCAACGTTTTTTCACGCTCACGTATCCCAGCATGCAGTGCAAATCCCACCTCGTCTCTCCAGGGTCCTTGAGTCCCTGCACCAGATGTTGAAACTGATCAGGCCGCTGCTGTGTCCAGCAAGGGCCAGTTCTCTACTTGTGCGTGTTGGAGCCTGCGGTCCAGCAGTCCTCAGACGCTCAGCCATAGGACGCTCTTGCCTCATGAAGAGAAGGAGGCCTGAGAACTTTTGCTTATGTAAATTATAAGGAGCTGCTAGGCGTGATGCTGTAGCAGCTGTAATCCCAGCACGGAGGAGATGGGAGCAGGAGGGTCAAGAGTTCAAAGCCGGCCTAAACTACATTGAGAGTCTAAGACCAGCCTGAGTTAGGTGAGACACTGTCTCAAAAAAGAAAACAAAATGGCAATGTTCGTGATATTAGAAATCAAAACCGGGGTTGGGGATTTAGCTCAGTGGTAGAGCGCTTGCCTAGCAAGCGCAAGGCCCTGGGTTCGGTCCCCAGCACCAAAAAAAAAAAAAAAAAGAAAAGAAAAAAAAGAAATCAAAACCAAGGAATTTAGAGTACATATCATTACCCTTTCTGAATATAATAAAATGAATCTACTTGACAGTAATTTAAGCAATTGTTATTAAAATGACCACTCTTTGGAGCAGCATTATAGTTTAATGACGAGGAATACTGTTTTCCAAAGGTCTTCAATGTTGTGCTTAACAAAAGCCAGTTGGACTCTCTATCAGCTTTTGTGTTCAACCTGGCATGATATCCCAAGTCGTCCTAGAAGCATCTTTGGGGGAGGGGAGGCACTATAAATTTAGGAATAGGAATAAAAAGGTAAAGAGCGTCTTGGTAGTGTTATTATGAAAGGAACTGAAAACAGTTGCTATTGCAGAGTCTCCGAGACCCACAGGGGCCCAAGACTACCCCTTGGGGCCTATGCTGTACGCTTTCTGAACACCGCCCCCTGAAGAACCACCCCCCCTTGTTCTTTACCTTATAGTTTCCTAATAAGACAACTTTTTGCTCCTTAAATCTCCAGCTCAGTCTTCATAGTTTTCCCAGATTCTCTCTTGACCTTTGTTATCCTGTACTCCTGCCCCACCCCGCCTGCCCCACCCCTCTTGCCGGCTTTGGGTAAAACTCACACTTTCACCGCGCCATAGAAGAAAGGGCAGCATGTGTTTTGAGCTTGTTTACCAGACTGGAACAAAGTAGGGCTTCCATAGATCCAGCCGAACGTGTGGATGGGTGAACATGGCATGGCTGCCCACTTCTGTGAGCATCGGAAATAGCAACTTTTCCACAATAAGCATCGAGTGTTAACAGTGTCGCAGGTCTGTAATTCCAATGCTCCAGAGGCAGGGCAGGAAGATTCCAGGGGTCAGGATAGCCGGAACTTTGTGCAAAGAGGCTTTCTCAAAACCGACCAACCAATCAACAAACGATTTGCTGAGGTCCCTTCGAGAAAATGAAATAGAAATGTTTATGCAAATGTGAATCCTTCCCTTGAACTTGGGAAAGTGGAGAGTTAAGTCCATGAGGCTTAAAATCCAACAGGCCCACGACCTCTTCATAAAACCTCTCCCGAATCTCCTTTCTTCTCTCTTTGACCAGATCGGATCTGACAATGTATCTTAGGCTGCTCAAGTCCTTTGGCTCCTCCTTTTGTCCTCCGGTATTCTCTATTTCCTTTTCAGATTTGTTTTATGGGCATGCATGCTTTTGTCTACACGTGCCTATGTGCACCATGCATGTGCCTGGTGCCCAAGGAAGTCAAAAGAGGACATCGCATCTCTTGAGACTGGCTGTGGGTCCTGGGAATCAAACACGGTTCTCTGCGAGAACAAGTGTTCTTAACCTCTGAGCTAGTTCTCCAGCCCCATCTACTATTTGTGATTACCTCGCCAGGTATCCTCCAAAACGTAGGTAGGTGTTGAGGGGATGGAGCGAAGGCTAACTCTCCTGCAGTTCAGCCTTTGTGCATTCGTCGGGAACTCTTTGGTTCAGTGTTGAAGACAGCACGAGTGAGGGAGGGGCAGGTAAAGAGAATGTTTGGAAAGATTAGATCCTCTGCAGGAATGTGGGGAGCTTGTCAATGCTAGCAGGGCCCATCTATTAGGCCCCAAGTCTATACAAATACCTGTAGAATTAGACCAGATCCACGCCCAGGATGAGAATCCAGGTTTATTGGGTCCAGGACACTCAAGAAGGGAAAGTCAAATATTCGATCTCAAGCTGCAAATCACCTCTGTGCTGGACTCCGGGGAGAAAGGTCAAGCCTCCTAGGTCCTAACCTGCTGAGAAAGGAAGATGGAGGGAAATCCCAGGCAGCCCTGGGCAGAGTTCTCATCTAGACCCCAGAGGAGAACAGCCAACTTGACGGTCCTTATTTCCACTTTGGAGGAGGAGAGTTCTCCTTTCTTCCCCTTGCACTGATATCCAGTCCCAGGACTCAAAGACCCATGCTACCCTCACCCAAACCCATTTAACTGAAATCCCAGCAACCATCTGTGGAAACCCGGCAGCCGATAGAACAGGTGCTCCACCCTGGCCAGCGTCCGGCTACCCTTTCTCCCTCTGCCTTCTAGCACGGCCAGGCAGATCAAGCCATCTTGACAGGGGACCCCAAAGCCTGTCCTGGCAAGGTCTAAGAGCCGAAGGCAACCGAACCAGACATGAAAGGTGGGGCTCCTTTGTGTTTGCCCCTACTCCAGTGCCCTCTCCAACCCAGGAGCCCCAGAGGCTCAAGGGAGTGGATTCTGAATCACCCCTGGGTGATAAAAGGGGGATGGGGGAAATTAAAAAAAAAAGAGAGAGAGAGATGGGGAGAAGCCAGCTCCATTTCCTCCCTGATAAGAGCCCCACCCTGAGGCACTGGCTCCCTGTTTTCTGGGCTTGAGGGGCTGTAGCAGAGACCAAAGAGGGTGGCAGATGGAGTTTAGTGGCTCCTGTTGTGTTGCAAAACTTTTCCTGGGGAGATGCCCCACATACATCTACTCACCCTAGATAAGGAACCACAACAGACCAACTCCAGACACCACCCAAATCCAACTTGGTGAACCAATGAGTTTTATTCAAGTTACAGGAATATGGGTAAAGGGTTACTTACAGGGGTAGAAATGACTCAAAGATAGCTGCATCATCAAAGTCCACCCTAGCAACAGTTCACAAAGTTGGGAACCTAGAGCACTTGCCCAACCGGCAGACAACCTAAAAAGTTGGAGAATGTCCTTTCTTGTTGCCTCAGTTGGTCTGAACTTTTCCTAAGCAGCTCTACTAGTTATTGCCTCTTCCTGGTAGCCTTTCTTGCTTGAGAGTCCTCTTTGAACCCTGGCAGGGAAGGGCATAGTGAATCTAGTCAGTTTCAGGGACTTCCTGAAGCTGTTTTGTTGTTGTTTACCTCCCTTCTTAAGCAGCTCCCTGGAGGACAGAATGTTTTAGTCTTGGAGAGACTGATATACAACACCTGCACAATCCTTTGCCCTGGAAGATCTCCAGTCGTTGTTTGGTTGTTTGCTGGTTTAGTTGGTAAATGCCCACTATAGGTCTTCCTACAGTAAGCTGAACATGGTACTGGGCCATGAGGACCACTTAGGCAGATAAGTTCTGTGGTCTTATCAGCCCTTTCTCTACCTGTCTCTCTAGTCTTGGTCAGAAAAGTCAATTAGTGGATGAGGGCATGGGCTTCCAGAGTTGGTCTTCCTGGGCCAATGAGATGGCCATCAAGCCTGATGACCTGAGGCCAGTCCTTGGGACTTACATGGTAGAAGAAGAGAATAGAATCTTATAAGTGTTTGCTGCCACACTTGTGCTGTAAGCATGCATGCCTGCTGCCCCCACCCCTGACTCTCTTCCACTCCCATACACATAAATCCCAGCAAAGGCAGGTGAATTATTCCAGAATCAGAGCAGGGGCAGGTGTGTTCAAGGCCAACCTGACAACATATCAAGTTCCAGGCCAGCCAATGCTACAGGGAGACCCTGTCTCCAAAAAAAAAAAAAAAAAAAAAAAAAAAAAAAAAAAAGGTGGCTATCTTGGTAGCATCTAAGTGACCTTGGGGGGGGGGAGTGGCCATCTTGGTAGCATCTAAATGACCTTGGGGAAATGGCTTGGGCTCAGTTTGCTCACCTGTAAATGTCAACACAGAGTCTTTACAAAGACAGCATAAGAAGAATTGTGGCATGACTCTCTGGTAGCTTTGTCTAAGCAGCAACACACAGGGGCAGTATGAAACCAAGCCCCACCTATACTCAGGGAATGTTCTCAGTCTCTTCTGTAAAAACCGTCACTGTTCTCTGAAGAAAGGTACCTCCATAACTAAAAGCGGAGCGCCATGTATCACGCCTAGTCTGTCCGTAAGTGCTTGAGGGATGCCAGCCTTGACTGTGATGTTTTCCTCATTCCCAGGGATGCGCTCCTCTAACCAGTCATGCCTTCCTTCCAACCAGCTGCCACTAGCTCCTCCCCCATACTAGGTTCAGAGGAATCAGGAGCTGAAACTCACAAGTTCCACCCTCTAAGACGCTCTTGTCACCCGTCCTGGACGCAGGGCATACACGGTGCCATACCATGTGCACTCCAGAATCAGAGTAGGGGCAGCCTCTGCAGAGGCTGGAAGATCTTGGTGGTGGAGAACTTGCCGAGGGGGGTATCTGGCCCTGACCACTGTTATCTGTGTGTCATTATCTCCTCCCACAAAGCCTTCTCCACCCATAACCCCCAACCGAGATGACAGACCAGCAACTGTCTCCAACCGCTCTGATTCGGGGACAAGGCTCGACCCTGTCCCCACTGCCACAGACTCCATGGCCACCCCGCCCTCTGCCACACTTATTGAGAACAGGTTGGCTGTCTCTCTGGGAATGAAGAAGCTATCGAGGAAGGAGACACCCCAATATCTAGGAGACCAAGGGCCGGGATGGCCGGGCTCTCTGACAGAAGTTGTCTGCTCCTCCTTCATACAGGGCTCTCTTTTCAGCCTTCCTGCTGCTGCTTCTGCAGTGTCTCCCTTCTCAAGCTGCTCTCCCCCAACCTGGAGCCCTGAAGCTGCACACCTGGCTCCCACATCAGATAACCCAACCACAGTAGTTCCCCTCACCCGACCTGCTCCCACCCTCTCCTCACCCCTCACCCTCTTCCTCCCCTGCTCTTCTACCCTCTAGCTTCTGATGAGCCTAGATAGCCCTAGAGAGGGTCAAGGAGACTCAAAGCCCCTGGTGGAAAAGGTGGGGTGAGAGTCAACCCCGATCAGCGTGTGCACGTGGTACACGCGGATGGAAACGTACACTGGGTCACTTGGAAACAGTGATGGGGAAGGGACCCCAGCCCAGGCCTTAAGGTACGAAGAACAAACCAGATACATTGAGGGGGTGGGGACTCTCAGAAAAGCACAGCCCTTGGAGCTGGGACAGGGCGGGGGTGAGGTGGGAGGGGAGCTGGGGTTTCTACATCTTCTGATTCTAAGTAAAGAAACTTACTGTCCCTTTCCCATGGATTCCTGGATTCCTGGGCTCATCTCAAGCTCGAAGGCTAGAGGTCTTCCCATTGGAGATACCTGAGACCAGGGTTGAAGCCCAGACAGAGTCTTGGGCAGAGAAATAGGGAATGTATTGTGGAGTCTCCTCAGCCCTCCCCCCCAACCCTGAGTGGAGGCCCCATCTCTATGTAGGGAGAGGGGCTTCCACGGAGCGTGTTGGCGGCTGCAAGACATTGTAAGGAGAGCATTGGGATTTGAGAATAGGAGACCAAGCTAGCGGGGTACCGGGACTATCGGTGGGGACTGGGACTAGCGGGGGACGGGGACTTGTGGGCGCCTGGGAGCTGGAGGTTGGAGGTTTTAATGTCTCTTGACAACAAATGAATCACAGGCAAATGATGTGGAAAGGGCGGTGAAAATAAAGACGTGTTATTCAAGGCCCCAATGTGTCTGCCGAAAGGCGCTGAGCGGGGAGGAACCCAAGGCTTCTTAGGCCGGATGGTGTCTGTAGGTGGGGGCCCAGGTAGAGTTCCTGTGGGGAACAGCGAGGTGATGGCTCACACACATCTCCCGTCACCTTCAGGGTGATGTGAAACAGCAGGTGGTCAACCACAACCAGCCAGCCCTTCCCCCAGAGCCGTGGAGCCCTCCAATCCCCTCAGCTCCTTGGTGAATCCCCCAACCCTTCCCTAAGCTTGCTGTAGCCGCTACTCAGACACGTGACACACCCACCGTTCCTCAGTACCTGCTCTGCCCCGTCTCTCTCAGCTCACGCCCCGGCTCTGTCCTCAATAGTAGCAGCAGGGACAACGAAGTTTCATTTTCTGCCTACATCTTAGGACCTAGAGCAACCAGGTTGGACCCAGCAGGGAGTCTGGGAGAGTACTGGGCCAATCCCCCTTGCTGTGGGCTTTCTGCCATCAAGAGAGTGAAGCTCGCATCCTTGGTGCTAGGATAGGAGGACTGAGCTGAAGAGGCAGACATTCTGAGTGAAGGAACCCATAATCTCTTGTAGCCAAATGCAGGCTTTGGTGAGTCTTCACCCTGTTTCCATGGTGTTAAGAGGTTTTAATGAATGAGAAAAACGTGTACACTCATATTGCCCTGCAGCCCCATTAACTGCTTCCCCTTTATATTTATTTATTTCGTTTCTCCTTTCCATTTCAGAAAGGGTCTCTCCATACAAGCCGGCCTTGAACTTGGAACTGTTCTGACTGCGGCTCCCGAGGGCTGACGTCACAGATGTGCACCAACCATGTCCAGCTCTGAGTGTGTCCTCTTTTTTTCTTTTTTTCGGAGCTGGGGAGCGAACCCAGGGCCTTGCGCTTCCTAGGCAAGCGCTTTACCACTGAGCTAAATCCCCAACCCCTGAGTGTGTCCTCTTAACCCCTTGCTGTGCTCCTATGTTTTTAAACAGTTTCCATCACAGGGCACATACGGCTCTGTATTCTCCCACGATGCCATATCACATTCATAAACATCTTTTTCACAGCTTCATAATTTTCTACTAAGTGGAAATACCGTACTCCACTTCATCATTTTTCCAACTGCATGTTCATATTCAAATTATTTCTAATTTTCCGCATTACGAATAGCTCGACGTTGAGCGTGACGGTGTACATCCCTAACTTTTGACAACAGAGACTTGGCTCAGAGGTACACTTGGGTGGGGTAACTCAGCAACGGGGGCTGGGGAAATATCTCTCATAGTTCTCACCATATACTGCCAAGCTGACTTCAAAGGCGGTCTGCCACCGCTAACAGCAAGCACATGCCACCGACCTCCCTGGCGTTTGAAATGGCACCCGCCTTCTCTTTGTTTGATTGGCATTATTTCGAGCGCCTTCGGGGTGAGCATCCCCTGACTTTGTGTGTTTCCTCTTTCCCTGAAGAGTCTTTTTTCTGTGCTTTGAACTTCATTCTACTAATGCTTTGGGGCTGCCTATCAATTTGTGTGCTCTCTCTGTGGGAAAGGTTTTTAAACGCTGTCAGCTGAACGACTGCAAATCTCTCCTGCACATTCTCTCTCCTGCACATTCTCTCCCCTCTCAGGATGCTGACCCGGCACTACTTGCTCTATGTCGGTTTCTGCCTGTTCCTCTCGGCCTCCCCCCAACCCCCAGCTTCCATTCTTCAGCCTATTGGTTTTATTTGGTCCCCACTTCTGGGCTCCAGAGCACGACTGTCTCCTCTAGATCTTCGAGTGTCTTCCAGGCACCTCAAACCATTCCACATTTCCCCACAAACCTGTCTCCCCGTGGAATTCCCTAATTCACTTCAGTACCTTTAGTTTGGGGCTATTTGGAGAAGGGAAAGAGGAAGTGGAGGCTATCATTGGTCTCTAAAGATTTGTTTATTTTCTTTGTATCAGTTTGCCTGCATACATTTAAGTGCAACTCCAGTGTGCCTGGTGCCTGTGAGGTTAAGACATTGGATTCCTGGACCTGGGTGATAGGCAGGGGTTAGCAGTCATGCAGCTGCTGGGAACTGAACCAGGGTCCTCTGGAAGAGCGGCAAATGCAGCAAGAACTTTTAACTGATACGCCCTCTCTCCAGACTCAGGCTAGTGTCCTTAGAGAAGCAGGGTCCTCCCAATCTTCAGCCCAGAGGAAGAGGCCAGGGAAGGGGATGCGAATGCCAGCTGCTACGTGACTCAGTTTCCCTGCTTGCATAGAACTGATCTCATCATTAGAACTGATCTCAGGTCTAGAGAGGTGAACAGATGTTGAAGGCAGATGACCAGCCACTCTACTAAAGCAAACGCCACCACGACACTGACCTTGCCAGCTGCCTCCTGGGTTCTTTCTAAGGGACCTAGGGCTTAAGGTCAACGTCATAAAACTGCGTTGTCCCTACAGTAGCCACAGACATAAGGACCAGCCAGAACTGAAATATGTTGTAAGTCAAATGTACACCCTGGATTTCAAGGACTTGGTAGGAAAAAAGGAAGACAATCGTTTTCTCTTTTGGTTATATGAGATGACACTCCCAATGCATAGTAAGTAAACATACAATTAATCATCTATTTCTGAACGTGTAGGTATGGCCACTAGAATATATAAAGTTGCACGTGCTGCCTTTACTCTGCTTCTACTAGATGGATCCGGTCTAGACCATCCAGCAGGGGAAACACGGGCTAAAAGCCAAGGAGCCAGTGATGACCCAATGGATTTGAGTACCAAGCTCCCTAAAGATATGGGCCAGGCAAAGCACCCACTAGATGCCTGCAGACTCTTAGTACCCAGCTTCCCCCACACGAAGCAGAGCAATACGTTTGCTGGGAAATTCCTTCCAGCCTGACTTGCTTCTGAGCTGGAGCTTAGCTTCCTGGAGTCTGCCCTGTGCACAGCTCCAAGGGTTACCCTAGCTTTCTATCTCCTCGAAGCTCACAGGTTAGTTCTCCAACATTCCTCTTAGACCAGGTCCTGCCTCTCTTCAGCCTCCTTTCCAGAAGGCTGGAGGCGTCTTTCCTCCTGTCTGGAGTCCCCAGTCCCAGCCACTTGAAATTCGTCTCAGCCTACCTACAAGCGTTAGGGGTGGAGGTGAGCTCACCTTGACCCTGGGCCTCCAAATACACCACTTGAAGCTTAGGTACATTTTGTGCTTGCTCCATGCCTAACCTTTTTGTCCACTGGTCGGGAATAGAAAGGGAAGAGAAGTGGGTAGAGAGGAGACAGGCACACTCCATTAGGCACCCTTTCTCCTCATTCCTGCCTGTGCCCAGCTGAGCCACGGGAGGGCAGGGACTAGGCCCATCTGCCTGCGCAGCCTGCCCCTCCCTCCAGCCTAGCTGACTCCACCTCTCCCAGGTCCTGGCGGGGATCCTAAGGCTCCAGGCAAGTGGGGGGAGGGGAGCCACTCCTACTTTCCCAGCAACTGCCACTGCCTCTTCCTGTTTTGCTAAAACTCTGGCTCTGGACCCAAGTGGGAGGGGGACATTGCCTGTAGCTCCTGCCCCCCAAAGGTCAACCTGGTTCCCTTGGCCCTCTTAGCTGGTTATTTATAACCCCCTAGGCCCTGCTGAGGAACTGGCCCTCTCCTCCCTCAAATGTCAGCAGCTGTGGCCATTGCCCTAGGGATGAAGCCAGATGCGCAAATCACTCCAGATGTGCAGTGCCACATTTTGGAGAAGAAGCCAGGCGCCTTCTACAGTTCATACCGTGTCCCTTGAGTCTGCCCCAGGCTCCCTTCAAGGCCAAGAAAATCCCTGAGTATCTCAGGAGGGTCAGAAATGTATCAATGTTTCTATTTCGCTAACCTTCCTAGGCTACTTTGTATACCCCAGAACCTGCTGGAGTAAAGACCCTCCAGACTGTTTGATTCACTTGTAAATATTCGTTCAGGACTCATCTGATACCGACTTTGTGGGGAGACACAGACTGAGGGAGACAGAAGAGACAAGAAAGCGCGTCCTTCTGTTCCTGACGTTGGCATCCACACTCCAGCCTTAGCACAGCAGAGCATGCGTCAGGCACTGTGTTCAGCACTGCACGTCCTGATCGCCACAGCCCTAATATGGCAGCACTTCTGGCCCCCGTCTACAGAGAGGGAGCCAAGCCTCCTCCAGGTTAAACAATTTGCCTTAGATACTGGAGAAGAGACCAACTCTAAGCCAGGCCTCCAAATCTTTACTCTTAGCTACAGTACAGCACCTCCATGTCTTTCCACAGTCCTCTATGTATCCTCAAATGCTCAGGGAAACTCCGGAGCCCTAGTTTCAGGGCTCCTAAAGAGGTTGTCTATACTGAGCCTCCCTTACGGTTACCCCATGGGCCCAGCAGGAGAGAGAGACCTGGCAGGGTAGGGACTGCTAGACTCACCGTTAAGCCTCTCCTCTGATAACCAGGGCCCAAGGGACCAGTGATTCTGATCCAGCCTTCCTTGATCCAACACTCAATGGCCTGATGAACTGGTGGAGCCCGCTCTGTAAGCCACTACCTCCTCTGTTGCCCACGTTGCTGGCATCCATTGCTGTTGTGGGCATCCTTCTGAACTGTGGGTTCTTTTTGGATGATGATGGCTTCCTCATGGTAGGTGGCTGCTTATCCTGCCTCTGCAAGGGTTTCCTGAAGTATGCGACAGTAGATCTTTCTGTGAGCAGATGGAGAAGAGCCTCTCTTTGCGGCCCCCATTACACTGACACACACAAATACAACTCAAATACACACACACACACACACACACACACACACACACACACACACACACGGGGAAGAACAAAAAGAATGTCCCCACTGGGCAAGAAAACCTCTCCTCTCTCCTACATTCTGAGGCCATGGCCCACAAAGAGGAGATCTGTACAGAACGGTCTTTCTCTCCAGTCTATGCAACCACTAGGAACAGAGGGTCATGCTGGGAGATATGACAAGGCCAATGTCAAGTAGGCCAGTGGGTGGACCACAGTGTCCCTGCAGGGGCCCACTGGAGCGAGTAATTGCAAACTGGATGCAGAAAGGTATTTTGCAACTCAGATGGATTCCTTCTCATGATTAGAGTATGGCCCAGTGGCTGCCTCCCTGACCGTAATCTCTCCTGGCACTGGTGGCTGGGGCCGGGCTGCTGGCTTGTAGAAGTACTGACCTAGAAGGCTGGAGCAGAAGTCCCCCCGCCCCACCGCTTGTTGGCCATGTCACCCCTGGCAAGCTATCTCCCCTCATGCCTCAGTTTCTTCATCTGCAAGGAATGGTGTGGATTAGATCAGGAAGCCTCAAACTGAACTGGATGTTCCAAGGGCCTGAGAGTTTCAGAGCATACTGGGAGGACTAGGAGGGTTTCATAGCTTTAAGGTCATGTCTGGTCAGGAGGCTTTGCACATTAGGTGACCTTATAAATCTCCTGTAGCTCAAAGAAGCAGACTCTAGTGAAAACAACAGTCAACACTATGAAGTTTTGCTGCTGTGGGACCGACTTTATCAGAGGGCGGATGGAAGACAATTTATTTTGTCATAGTTCCTACCCGTGATTATTATTTTATTGCCCCATTATTGCCCTGAGGATGGGGTGGTGCCTCCATTTGCTTCATGGTGAAGGAGGTCCTGGCCTCAGGGGTCCTGGCTCACCTCGGGGGCTGGGGGTGGGGCCGAGCTAGCAGAGCAGGGAGGGGTGGGAAGGGCCTTCTCTGGTGGGTGAGTCCTCTTGGCAGGGGTGACTGGAGTTTGGCTAGATGCGCTTTGGCATCAATTTCTGGACTGAGAGAGTCTCTTCCCCCACCCACCTTCCTCCCCTACTTTCCCAGCTCAGCTACTCAGCCTGGGGACTGCCCCTTCCCGACTTCCTCCTCAGGCTCCCTCCAGCCCGTGCCAACCTCATTCTTGAGCCTCACTAATCTGTTTGCCACCCCTCAGCTCCCTAGCCTCGCCCTTGCACATGCCTTTCTCCCTACCTGGAATGTCACCTCCACCCCCACTGATTCACACTTCTAGGCTCCCTCAAAACCCAGCTCAACTCAGGACTTTTTCCTGGATCCTGGCCGCTTTCAGCTCTGATCTCCTCAGACCCGAAGCCTCTCCTACCTGCCACGTACTCATTAACACTTGGGATAACAGAATCGGAAAGTGACAAAGTGACTTTAGACTCAGAGAAAAGGAGCAATGACCCAGAGCAAGGCACTCATGCAGTAGAGGGGAAACTGAGACCCAAGAGGCTGTGACTGAGCCAAGATCAAGTAAACCAAGAGATATTTCGCATAGCTGGCTTTGTGAGAGGTTCTCAAGTGTGCTGTGTGTGTTTGGTTTCTTCAACACATGGTGGTTTTGTTTTTATATGTAATGTTCTTTATCTCCACATTCCTCTGCCTGTGTGTGTGTGGGTGTGTGTGTGTGTGTGTGTGTGTGTGTGTGTGGGGTGTGTGTGGGGGTGTGTGTGTGTGTGGTATGTATGTGTGTGTATGTGTGGTATGTATGTGTGTGTGTGGTGTGGTATGTATGTGTGTGTGTTGTGTGTGTGTGTGTGTGTGTGGTGTGTGTGTGGTGTGTGTGTGTGTGTGGCTGGTGTGTGTGTGTGTGTGTGTGTGTGTGTGTGTGTGTGTGTGTGTGTGTGTGTGTGTGTGTGTGTGTGTGTGTGTGTGTGTGTGTGGTGTGTGTGGGGTGTGTGTGTGGTGTGTGTGGTGTGTGGTGTGTGTGTGTGTGTGTGTGTGGTGTGTGTGGGGTGTGTGTGCGGTGTGTGTGGTGTGTGTGTGTGTGGTATGTGTGGAGTGTGTGTTGTGTTGTGTGTGTGGTATGTATGTGTATGTGTTGTGTTGTGTGTGTGTGTGTGTGTGTTATCCAGGAACTATAATAAACTATCATACTAGCTCAAACACTGACAAAGATTCTAAAGCTTACACCGGGGCTGGAGAGATGGCTCAGTGGTTAAGAGCACCGACTGCTCTTCCAGAGGTCCTGAGTTCAATTCCCAGCAACCACATGGTGGCTCACAACCATCTGTAATGGGGTTGGGTGTGTCTGAAGACAGCTACAGTGTGCTTATATACATTAAGTAAATAAATAAATCTTAAAAAAAAAAAAAAAAAAAAAAAAAAAAAAAAAAAACTTACACGGGCACTGTTCAAGCCACCCGATGACACGAACTACAAGTCGGTGGTGTGAACGTTCGCATATATTATTCATTGATTTCTGACCAGCTGCATGTGTGAAGTAGGTAGCCAAGATCTCGCTAGTTCGAAGAGCAGGAAACAGAGGCGTAGACAGCACCCAAGAAGTTCACGTCTGATCTGACCTAGAACTTAAGTTTCCCTCCTGCTCTCAGCTCAGGATCCTGATAGCCACAATGCTTCCCTTTCCAACTCTTTCCTTATGCTTCTTGTGGGGGTCGTCGAGGGGTAGCCTCTGCTAACATTTGCAATAGTTTCCTGTTCACTTTGGGGTTGAAGCCACTGTCCCTGGCTTCCTGCCCCTCCCCATCCTGTTCCAGGGTCTTCTCCCTGTGTCCCCCCACCACTTTGCCAGCACACAGACACACACGTATGTTCAGAACTGCAGGTGTCTAGGGCAACAGACCGCAAGACAAACCACATCACCTTTGTTGATCTGGAGGGAGGTGAGGGGAAGAGGGAAGAGACTTGGGTAGTTCTCAGGCTGTTCCGTTCCCCCACAGTCATTAGCCCTCCCAGCCTGAGGTATCTGGAGGGATAGCCATGGCCGCACTGCCTTTGTAATTCAACCATTCCGCTCTAGCCTAGAGACATATAACGCTTCTTGTCTCAGAAGGGGAACGCTAGAGTGGGGTCTCCCTGCATGCTTGCCGAACCCCTAAGCCACACCCCCACCTTACCTGGAATATTCATACAGCCTGTTGATGCTGCCTGTGCCATGTGTACCAGAGGAAGATGGAGGACAAAGACGAGTCCATGCGTTCAGGGAGACTGGTTATGTGGAGTGGCAAACAGAGATGAACAGAAACTTCGAGTAACCAGGCTACACCGGAGCAGGAGCCCCTGGCACGGCTTCTCTACAGTTTGGCGCAGTCACGCAGGCTCTGAATCAGACACACTAGGATCAGGCCAATTGCTGGCTCTGTGGCCTTGGGCAAATTGTTTGCTCTTTCTGTACTCGGCTTCCTTCACTGCAGCATCTGTGCCATAGCGAGGTGTAAGCATAGGTTCCTGAGCAGCACAGGACACACAGGAGGTTTATTTATGTGTGCATGCACGCATGCACACAAGCATGCATGTGTATTTGGGTAGAGGTGTCAGAGCCCCTGGACCTGGAGTTACAGGCAGTTATGAGTCACCTGAGTGGATTCTGGGAACTGGACTCAAGTCCTCTGCAAGGACAATGAGCACTCTTGACTACTGTGTGTGTGCATGAGTGTATGTGCCTGTGTGTGTTTGTGTGTGCACACACATGCACACACATGCACTCCTGCATGCTTGGTGTTGGATGTGTGTAGGTGCATATGTGTACAGTGCCGGCAAACACATCTGCAGGTGCATGAGGTTAGCAGGATGTCCTCCTTAATGGCTCTGCTCTTTATTTATCTATCAAGGCAGGGTCTCTTGTTGAACCTGGAGCTAGCCAGCCACCTTGCCGACCACCCTCCTCCAAGAATCCCGCCGACTCTGCCTCCAGAATGCTAGGGTTACAGGCAGCTGCCGTGCCTGCCAGCTTTTATATGGGCTGTGGCTATTCGAACTCCCCTCCTCACGCCTGCACATCAAGCCGTCCCATCTCCCAGGCCTGCTCCTTCTACTTTTATTTGTAGTCCCAGGAAACCCTTTATTTGGAGTTGAGGCCTTAACCTACCCTGTTAACCCGTTGGAATTTGAACCTGGGCTCAACCTAATTCCACATGATGCTGTCCCCTGAGGACTCCTGGGGTGGCCTTGGGGAGTGAGGACACCCTGGTTGGCCTTGTGATACACGTGTGAAAAATAGATGCAGGTTGGGGAAGACTTGTAGCTGCAGTCAGCCCCTGTAGAAGGCTCGCACAGGTGCGGTCTCCAGTGCCCTGACACTGAGGGCTTTCTCCCACTTTGAATCTCTGCCTTAAGTCAGCTCCCAACGGCATTTGCTGAACGAGCAAATGGCCTGTAAGTTGTTGAGCAACTTTCGTCAGGTTTTTTCACTTTTACGGGCCATACTCCATTTATGAGCATAACAAGCATAATTAAGAATACGAGGTGGGGGAGGGGAGCTGGAGAGATGGCTCAGTGGCTGAGAACACTTGCTGCTCTTGCAGAGGTCCTGGGTTCAGTCCCTAATACCCACACAAGAGCTCACAACCATTGGTAGATTAACTACAGCTCCCATGGGTCTGACGAGCCTTCCTGGTTCCAGGGCAGACAACCTCTACTGTCCTCTATGAACACCATATACATACATGCATGCAGACCATATGCATAATATAAAAAGAAACAAATCTTCAAAACATAAAAGAAGAATGAGTGGCCTCATATTTGTCCGAAGGCCAGAATGAGGCTTTGGCAAACACTTGGTAAGAGGTAGCCGACCAGGGCAAGAGGAAAAGAAAAGGGAGAAAGAAAAGGATGTGGGGGCTTTAAGGCAACAGAAAACAGAAAGGGGCATGCAGGCTTTTCGTTGTCCAGAGACCCCTGGTTGGGGGAGCTTTGAAGGACTCAGGGCAGATCCTATAGGGCCAATCCCTCCCCACCCCTTTTTCTTTCTTCCTTTCTTTCTTTCTTTCTTCCTTTCTTCCTCTCTTTCTTTTTCTTTCTTTCTTCTTCTCTTTTTTTGGTTGGCTTTCTGGTTTTTTGGCTTTTTTGAGTCAGAGTTTGAGATAAAGTGTAGCCCTGAATGTCTTAGAACTAGCTCTATAGACCAGGCTGGTATTGAACTCATAGAGATCCACTTGCCTCTGCCTCTGCCTCTGCCTCTGCCTCTGCCTCTGCCTCTGCCTCTGCCTCTGCCTCTGCCTCTGCCTCTGCCTCTGCCTCTGCCTCTGCCTCCCTAGTGTTTGGATGAAAGCTGTGCTCCTTCACTGCCAGGCTCGGAGCCTGTCTCTTCTACCTGGTGTTCAGCTGAGCAGGCTATGAGAAGTCTGGATTCAAGGGCTTTTGAGAAAGCTCCCATAGTAACCACCATAGCAAGAAGAAACATGCAGTTTTCTGTCCTATATCTCTAGAAGGCTAACATATGCCACTAAGGAACATGGGACTTAGCAATGGCTTGGGAATCCATTGTGAGGCAGGGGATGTTGGAGTCCTAGGTAATTCTGGCAGCAGGAAGGCCCCGGTTCAGCATCCCAGAACCATACAGCACATGCTGGTTTTCCTCTCTGCCTATGTTTTGCAGGCAGTGATCCCTGGTGTGAGCCGAAAGCCTCAAGTGAGCAT
Source organism: Rattus rattus (assembly GCF_011064425.1). NCBI lineage: Eukaryota > Metazoa > Chordata > Mammalia > Rodentia > Muridae > Rattus > Rattus rattus. The sequence continues at coordinate 270,648,655 of NC_046154.1, read as the reverse complement.
TGTGAGCATTGGGTGGTAAGCACTGGGTGGTGAGCAAAGATGGTGGTGAGCATTGAGTGGTAAGTATTGTGTGGTGAGCATAGATGGGTGGCCACGCATCCTTACTCCAACCACTCAGGGGTTAGATTAAAGAGAAAAGGCAGCTTCATGAGCAAATACATGAATACCAGTAGAAATGAATGATCAAGAAATTCATCACAGAAACAGCTTTAGGAAAGGAAGGCAGGTACGTGGGGGGCAATGTACGATGATAGGAGGAGAGAGGTAAACAAGGGCGATTGGGGAACTCTTGTGAACAGGTTCGTTTGATTTTTTTTTTTTTCCTGAAGGCTGTAGGTCTCGAGGGAAGCTTTGGAAGCAGAGTGCTCTGGTTTGCTCAGTTAATGAGCAAGTGTCTGGAGGAGTCAGGATGGACAAATCACTGGACAGAGGGTTTATCAGAGACAGCTAGCTGGAGGGAGATCTTGGAAGGTCTTGAATATTCATGACCCCACGAAGAACTCAAGAGTTTGAATTCTCTGTGAGAAACAAAGCACTGCTGGGGTAGCGCTTTCAAGCCTTTTCTTGAAGGCTTGCGAGAAAGAAGAGATTCAGACTGGTAGACCAGATGGCTGAGGGTCGGTGTGACTAGGAGAAACAGTGCTGGGATGGAGTCCTTCAAGGAAAAGAGGAGCCTTCTGGCTGCAGAAACCCTGAAACATTTCAGAAGGGGTCAAGGGATTTCAACAACAGAAGGGAGAAAGGCAGGGCGGGCATTTACTCTGTAGGGAGTGTTTTAGGCCAAGGCAAGGAGGTGGGTAAGGACAAGAACAGATGGGAACAGCTAGCAGACAAGGGTTGGCTACAGTAATAATAATAGTAGCTACCTCTGAGGAAAGTACCAGGAAAGACAGGGCAGGGATGTGTGTGGTACCACACTGCAAAAGGCCATGGATGCTAGGGAAAGTTTGTAATACCCATTAACAGGTACAGAGGGGTTAAACTTAGCATGAACCTGTGAGCCAAGCTGTTCATCAGTGGCATGGCCAACATCTCTCTAGGCCACTCTTGACTCTGGCTTCCAAGATAACACATCTCCAGGTCAGCCTCAGTTTCCCTTTCTAAAGGTTCTTGGAGTTCCTAGGACTCAGAGAGTCCACTGGAACCAGAAGGAAGCTGCCTTTCAGTGGCCAGCACCTCCCAGGCAAGGGAGCCTGGTGTTCCTGGTGGATGACCTCGCTCCCGTCCCAGTTTTCTGACCTGCCAGATTGCTGGAGGCGACGGGGCTGACAGGCCAGCCAGGAAGCACAGTGGGAAGGTCCTCAGCCCCTGACCCTTGAATCTGACCTCCTCCCATCTAAGAGGAGATTGGGGGAGAGGCAGGGAGGGCTCCAGTGCAAAGCCAGTCCTCAGCTGAGTTTATTAGCTGAGGGAGGGCTGGAGGCGTCTGCATTCCGACTCACAGACTAGAACATTTCTGTGATCCGCTGTAATGCACTGGGGGACACTGGGCACATTGCTGAAGTTTGACTCATAGGGACCAGGAGGGGGGGCAAAGGAGGGTCATTGTGGAGGGAGAGGAATGGAAGAGGAAGAGGAGAGGGTGGAAGGAAATCCCTTGAGAAATTTCTTTTTTAAAAGTTTCAAAAACTGCATCACCCCCACCCCCTTTTTCTTTTAATAGGAACAGACTGGACCCTTCTGCTCCCCTCAGCAGACAGTGGGGAGGGGGGAAGGGGTGCCACTGGGGTTGGACTGGGCAGTGTTTCAAATCAGACCCTGAAGCGTTCCTGAGGCGAGTCCCGCTTGAGTGTGTGAGGGGGTAGGATGGGGCGGTGGTGTCCGTCTGGGATTTCTTGCTCGGGACTCCAAGCGTGCCCTGCTCTGCCTTGTGTGTAGCGCTCCCCTCGTTGACTTTTAAGTGTGTAGATGTGGGCACAGGAGTCCTTCCCCGAAGCACAAACCACCCTGGCTTGTGTAAACATGGATGCACACTCGTGTACGCTGTGTATGCACGGGTGCGTGCACTCAGGTATCTGGGTTTCCGGGAATTGTGCGCGGGGCGCAGCGCCGCGCGGCGGCTGGGGCTTCGGCGGCCGCGCGCCGGTCCGGCTGCGTCCCGCGTTCCGGGTTCGGCGCTGCCTCCCGGGCGGTGAGCCGCGCCCCGCCGCGATCGGTGTCTGCCGCCAGCCTGTGTGCCGCTGAGCAAAGCCCGGGTGGTGTGTCCCAGGGCCGCCAGCGCCGGCCCCCTCCCCCCCCTTGGCCCGCTCTCAGACTCAGATAAAGCATTTCCTTCCATTGTCATCCTACCCGGCCGGCCAGGCTGCCAGGGCCCTCCCCTCCCGGCCCCTCCCTTCCTCTCGCCGTCTCACAGTCGCTCTGCAGCCTCCGGCGACCGGGGATGTGAGGCCGGCGCCCCGGCCCCCCGCCCGCCATGAGCCCCCCGGCTCTGAGGGCCCCGGCCCCTGGATGCACAGCCCGGCGCGGGGTGAGTACCGGGCGGCCACCCCTCCCCGCCCGCCCGCCCTGCGCGCGGCACCCTGCGCTGCCCGCCCCGGCTCAGGCTCCGGTTGCAGCTGGGTCTCCGCCGGTCCGGCTGGCCAGGTCCTACGCGCGCCCTGGACCGCGCCCGCTTGCTGGGGCTCTGGCTCGCTCGCGGCCCGGGCTGGTTCCGGGGCCGAAGGGCTCCGGCCTCCTGCGGGGCGCCCACATCCGCCCGCTCCCGGGCAGCGACAGGCCCCGGGGAGGCAGTGGGAGGCCCGGGGCCGCCTGTGCATGGGCCGGGCGTCCCGTCACCCTCCTCCCCGGGATCCCGGAGGCACGGCCGGCCGCCGAGGCCCAGGAGGGGGCGGTGCTCCGGGGCGGAAGGTTTGGAAGCGGGAGGGCAAAGGCTAGGACCCACTGAACTGGGGCAGGATTTGCGGGGCTGGACATCAGCGCCCCCATTTCGTGGAACCGAGAGGGCCCTACTCAGATCCCGTAACCGGGGTAAACGTCCCCTGGAGGGGTAGTGGGCTGGGAGATTTCTCGGAGCATCACCCCTTATCCTTGATCATCCATCTCAGAGAAGAGACAGACACCGTGCCCAACTGAGCTGTAAGGGCAATGCCTTAAAGGTGTGGGGAAGTGGGGGCCGCAGCCTGAGTACTGAGAGGTGGGGAGCTGAATACCCCCCCCCCCCAGTCTTATAGCGCTGAGAAGTATGAGAACCCGGGCATATCTGGCAGCTGAGCTGTCTTTTAACCACTATGAATTCTCAGCCAGGAAGTTGGAAGAAAATCCTGGGTCCTGCAGGTCACCTAATGAGTCCCACTTCCTTCTCACAAGCTGCCCGTTTGGAACTCACCTGTGGCTGACCATCCGAGTCCTTTAACTGTCAATGCTGGCTGTCCAGCATTCTCCAAAGCATCCTGCATCATCTGGCGCCGGTTGGCTTGCTGCTAACTATCCCTTCCCTCATCCCAACTCAGCATCTGCTTGAGGCCCAGTTTCTGCCTGCCAAATTTTTAGGGTGATAATAGGACATTGGCCCTTGGTGGCCCTGGAGAGAGCTCAACATCTGGAATCTGGAGCTAGTCCTCCAGACTTTTTACCTAGACTTATGAGATTTTGCTCAAATTTCTGGCCCAGCCATTGCCGACTGTGACTTTAATTGGTTTCCATCCTCTAACTTGTACTTAGGTGACCCATTTCTTCCCGAAAGGACCCCAGTAGGCTGCCATACGTGCCTCCCCTCTGTGCCAACGCTCTTGCACCTTCCCAGCAGCTGCAAAATCATCCTCCACTCTTACCTCCTCACACTCTGCTGCCTGCCGTTTCCCCTCCGTAACTAAGAACTTTTCTTTACGGTCACTCCTGGGGGAAACTGAGGCACAGGGCAGTCCCACCATGTGATACCCAGATAACTGAGATTGGGCCAGGTCCTGAACCTGATGGGGCTGGGGCTCGTGTCTCTGTCTTTAGTTCTCCAAGCTAGATACTCGGAGCTGTGCTGTGGAAAGGTTGGGTACAGGGTGCATCTGAAACCCCCCCGTTGCTCAGTTTAGTCCTTGGCTGGGGCATTTTTCTGTGTCTCAGGGGCATAAGCTGAGCTTTGAGGCAGAAGAGGTTTCTCTTCTAAGCAGGTCACCTTTGCTTACGTATACTTTTTTTCAAAATTAACATGACAGGGTGGCGGGCATGGGGTGAGGGGTGTCTCAGTTCACTTTTTCCAGAGCTCCGAACTGGAGGGACCAACCACAAATAATCAGTCAGTGTTGAGCAGGGAGTAAGGGAACAGGTAGAACATCCTTGTCTCGGGGATAACGGCTCTCAACTATGGTTCCTGGTGGCTCAGCCGTGCTAGGATGGGGAACGCGGACCCTTTTATACCTGTAGGCACACTTTCCGGGGCTGAGAATATGGAAACCTCTGAAAACCTTTTTGCCTTCTTTGCCCTTTGCCTTTCCTTAAGAACTGATAGTTTTAAAGTTGACAGAAGCCCCAGAGAAAGATGAGCTAATAATGCAAGGCCCAGAATCACCCAGCCAGGTGATGGCACCAACCAGACCGGCCTCTGCCAGCCTGAGTTCTTCCTTGGTCAGATGTGGTCTGGAGGCTGCAGGGGACTGTGGGGTATACTGCAGAGCTCCAAGGCATGTCCCCTTGGAGGCGCCAGCTCCGGGGCTTTGAATTTGTATATGTTGGATTTGTTCACTAGATGGGGCACTTCCTCTGGGGCAGGAAGCCTTGACTTCCTGTGTTGGGCGGTGGGTAGGGACCAGGAGTGAGGGGCCCGCTGGGCCATCCCTGATGTTGTTTGGAACCACAGAAGGGCAGAGCTTTCGCTTGTAGCCGCTTCCCTAATCCAGGGGAGACAGGAAGGAGAGCTCCGGCTGGGAGGCCCAGGTTGAGGCTAGTGAAGGCTCTAAGTGCCCCGAGATGGGGGCGGTGGGTAACACAGCAGGAAGCCTGGTGAGCAGGTGACTCTACCGGGTATTGTGTTCCTTATAATATTTTCCCTGTTTCTGTGGTAACATTCCATGGAGGCCTCAGGCCTTAGGGCTGCAGGAAGGCGCTCCAGACAGCCCTTTCCTTAGTGGCCCACGTACTGGGAGCCCCCACATCTAGCTATTCCCCTTAGCCTTTTCACTCTGTAGGCCCAGGGCCTGGGAATCCAGTCAACTGGCCTGACTGAGTACTGACTTGGGGCCCTATAGTGTCTCCTGGTGGGCAAGGGAAGAGAACTGGGCTGGATTTGGGGATGTCTCCAAGCAGATTGAAACACCAACCTTAGCCTCTGCCTCCTCATATCCCATCCTTCTCTCCACCGCCCTCCTCCAGTCTTTCAAGGGGTGGTGGACAGCACTGCCTGGGGCAAGGGGTGGGGAGGCAGGAGGGATGTTTTCATCAGCAGAGCATGGCTCCTTTAGTTCTGGACTTGTTCCCAGAGGCAAAATAAATTCAGGCTAGCATCTGTTTAGTGGGAGCCTCCGTGTGATATGCGTGTATGCACTGGGTGTGTAGTGGGTGTCTGTGTTTGCCCAGGGCTGTGTGTGTGTCGATGTGGTGGTTCTGTGGCAATCTGTGGTCCATGTGCTGGCTCTGTTGGGTGTTTGGGGATATGAGCACATGTGGCGCAGATGTGTGTCTCCAGTGTCATGTGCACCTTTGTAAGTTATGGCTCTGTGTGGGGCATATAGAGCCTATGGAGAGGTTTTAGGGGAAGTGTACCTATGTAGAAGTTTGCTTTTTCTCACCTGTCCAGATCTTGACCTGTAAAAGCACTGTCCATGGTTTGTTTTCTTTCTTTCTTTCTTTCTTTCTTTCTTTCTTTCTTTCTTTCTTTCTCCCTTCCTTCCTTCCTTCCTTTCTTCCTTTCTTTCTTCATTTATTTATTTTTTTTTTCAGAGCTGGGGACCGAACCCAGGGCCTTGCGCTTGCTAGGCAAGTGCTCTACCACTGAGCTAAATCCCCAACCCTTCTTTCTTCATTTATTTGTTTGTTTGTTTGCTTGTTTATTAATACATGATTTCTCTGTAGCCCTGGCTGTCCTGGAACTCACTCTGTAGACCAGGCTGGTCTTGAACTCAGAGATCCACCTGCCTCTGCCTCCCAAGGCTGGGATGAAAGGCAGGTACCGCCACCATGTCTAGCCTCTGTCCTTAGTCTTTAACGCCAGTTCCTGGACCAATTGCTTCAGGATCCTGTGAAGAATGTGTTTAAAAACACCCTCAGGCCCCGTCCCTACCATCTTTTAGAGTTTGCAGGAGTCTAGGGAGATACCTTGCATGGTGGGTGATTGTGGTGCTGAGCAGTGCACGCCTGAGTTAGCCTTTTTGTTTATTTCTGTGGAATAGACCTGCAGAAGGGTATGCGGTGCATCTGAGGTCACGGGGCTCTTTAGAGAAAGAACTCAAGACACAGTGCAAGCTTCCTAAGACCGGTCCGGGACTTAGTATGGGCACCTGTGTGTGTATGTTCATGTCCCGCTTGGTGAAGGGGACCAGGTGGGTTGGCTGGTGTAGATAGATGTCTGACCTCTGAGTGGCATTAACTTTTTCTTTGGGGTTCCAGCCTTTCTAGCCTTGTTCTTGTTCCCCTCTTTCTTCCTGTGGGGAAAACATTGGAACCCTCAAGAATCACACTGGCAGCCAGGGAAGGTCATGTGCCAAGCTGGTCACTCGGCGGTTCATCCATTTGTTGTAGACTTGCAGAGCTCTGTGTCACACACTGGGCACAGATGTGCGGCTAGCGCAGAGGCAGACCTCTGACCTCGGGGTGCTACAGCTCTGCTGGAGAAAGAAGAGATGATTAGCTCTACGAAGAAAACAGACCGGATCCAGCAGTAAACAACCAGATGGGATGGGGCGGCCATGGGAGGTCTCGGTGACATTGACAGCTTTTCTCCTCAGACTAGAAGTGAGTCCCCACAGCCTGCTAAGCCATTCTTGGAGGCTCCCTGGACGTAGGTGAGGGATCTGGACTAAGGTCCAGCTAGGGTGAGAACTGGACTGTCAGCCTGGTGGATAGCAGACTCCTCTTTCCTCAGGCAGCCCCTCCACAGGTTGTCAGAGGGACAGAGAAGCAGGAGCAGCCAAAGAGGGCTCAGACTAAGGTTAAGAACGTGGGGGGCTGGGGATTTAGCTCAGTGGTAGAGCGCTTACCTAGGAAGCACAAGGCCCTGGGTTCGGTCCCCAGCTCCGGGGGAAAAAAAAAAAAAAAGAACGTGAAAGAACGTGGCAGACTCTGTCAGAAACTCCCAAGCACCGCCCATTCCTGATCTTCTCGCTCCACCTTCCTTCCTTCCCAACTTGGGGGACCACTGTCCCCGGCTCCCGTCCCTCCGGGTGTAGCTGGCTGCCTCTATGGCCACTGGGATTTATTTATCTAGCTCAGGGTCACCAAAGAGAGGGCGTGAGTCAAGGCTCAGAGAAGACTTGTGTCCTGGGAGATAACAGAACCAGAAATAAGGGTAGGGGCTCAGGCAGAGCTCAGGAGAAGCGCCCGGCGGGCCGTTCAGTGTAGGGGAAGTCAGAAGAGAGTAGGGAAGACCTGAGCATAGGAGGTTCTCTTTCTGCGTCCTTACAGCTGCTCCCTAAGCTAGATGACTCTCAGACCAGAGGGGCAGAGGGGTCTGGTTCAAGCCACCTGCTCTACTTCCGCCAGAAGGAAGTGCCCCCTTCGGTCCACCTGCAGCAGGCCTGCCCCTAAACCCCTCTCTGGAGGTTAACTTTCACATCAGCTATTTGGGTATAACCTTCCTACTCTGAGGCCTGCAGCCCTCAGACCTCTTCTCCTCCCTCTCCTCAGCAGAGGGTTTTCCCTGGGAGACCCAGGGCTTCCCACTGGCAGCTGGCACAAGACAGTGCGGTCTCGAGGGATTGGAGGAGCCTTGAAGGAAGAGAAGAGGTCTGCGAGGTCTGCTTCCCTTCCTTTCGTCCTCTCTTCTGGCCCTTCAAGTGCCTTTATTCCTTGGCCTCTGCCTCCCAGCTTTGCCAGCCCCAGCTGCAGGCTCTTACTGGGGGTCGGGGAGAGGAGTTGGTTGATCGGACTCAGTGTCCCCACTCTATCTCCACGCTACCTCCCTTCTCATGTTGCCATGGCGGGATGGGAAACCCTGGCGGTCCGAAATCCTCAGCTTCATGAGCTGGGAGTAACCAGGAACTCCCATTCCCTCTTGCGTTCCTCTTAGCTCCCCGCGGAGCTGGATCTGAGGAGCCCTCTTCTCTTTCCTACGGGAGCCCTCGACCCAGAAGTCCCCGTTTCCCTTCTGCAGCCTTCGGGATGGCGGGGAAGAGCAGGGCAGGCTGGGAGGTACAGGTTCGGAAAGAGTCGGGGTGGGGGAATTCGGAGACTTGGGCTGTAACCGACTTGTTTTGCTTGCCCCACAAACCTGCACGTCCGGGGCATCCGCTGCGCCCTCCGGGGCCTTCAGGTTGTAGAAGTGCTCTCAGAATGACAGAGTGGTGCCACCGGGTTGGGGCAAGAGGGTGGGGGTAAAGGGGGGAGCCCCAAGCAAGGGGGAGCTGGAGGGTTAAAAATAGCAGCAGTCGGGTTTCGGTTAGCAAATGTGGAGGCGGGGAGCTGGAGGCGCGGCAAACAGGGCCGTGCTTCCCCTGGGCCTCGGAGTGAGTCACCGCGGAGAGCTGGTGAGGCAGCACCCTCTGCAGGGCTGCACGCAGGGAGCCCAGGGCTCAGAGAGAGCTGGCTGTGGGCCAGAAGGGTTGTGTAAAATGGGGAAGACTCAAGCCCGGGACCTGGGTTCGAATGCAAGTGTTGTAGCTGTGGGGCTTGTGCAAGGATGCTGAGGCCTCAAAGTTTGTTTCCTCCTGGCTTTTCCACATTTGTCTGCAGGCATCTGGGAATGTAAACTCTTGGTGCGGTCTAAAGAACCCCACAGATGTTAGCTCCGATCGCCCTGTGCCACTGGCAAAACCCAGCAAGAGGCTCTTCCAGTAGGGACAAGAGGGAAGAACGGTTGTCTGGGCTGAGTCTCTCTTTCTCCAGCAACAAGCGAAGCTTGGGCACCTTCTTCTCCGTGACTGGGTTTCCTTATCACTAATGTGAAAATAATAATGTTTTCACTCTCACAGGGTTGCTGTGGAGACTAAAGGAGATGGTGTAAGTGACTTCTGCCACGTCTGGGAGGACCCCAGTGCACACTGACTGGTCCTCCTTGTTATTGATGTTATTGTTCATATTTTTAAGGTCAGGAATAGGGAATGTTGGAGCCATGACAGAACGAGTCCCAGCCCCAGTTCACAGGAAAAAAAAATCAGGCCAGATTCCCTGCTCTAGACTCCTCCGCCCTTGTGGGCCTGGACAGCAGGGGTGTATAGCCAGCAGTAACAGGGTGGACCCCTCCTTCTCCTTCACTCCCTTCACAGAGAAGCAGGGTGAGGGGGGACCCTAGGTTTTCTAGCCAGCTGGCTTGTCAAAGGAACTGCCATGCCACCCTGGGCAGACAGCTCCTGATGGCTTCTTATGTGGAGGACCTTGCCAACATCTGCTGTCGGTGACCTTTCTTTTAGCTCCTCCCTGGCAGCCCTTAAGACGAGGGTGAAGCAGAGGAGGGATGGCAGGTCAGTGAGAATAGTTGCATTCCCGGTGCATTGGCCCTGGAAGAGACATGAGGCATTGCTCTCAGGAAACATCCATTATTCAGCTGACAGGCATCCATTAAGTAAGGCCTGACGTTGCCTAGCCTGGGCTAGGCCCTCAGGATGATTCATACGGGGCAGCAGCCCCAGCATGTTGATAACATGGATTCCCTGAGGGTGTGGGGTCCGAGAATATGTGGTGTCCTTGAAAGCCCTGTTGCCTAGTTTTCATGAGACCCATGGTCATGGGTCGGCTTGGTTCCCAGGGTGCGAGCATGTGTGTGGTGTGCACAATGAGCTGTCACCGCGAAGGTACTTCTGTGGAGACTGCACAGGGCAGTAGCGACAATAGGAAGTAGCGCCTACGGCACTCGAGGGACCCTGGACCCTCAGCACACGCCTTCCCGCTTTCTCATGTCCCCCCGTAATGGGCTGTCCTTTTTGCCTAAAATGAGACTGCACCATGCATGCTGTTTTCTGCGCCCGAGATCTGCGCCTTTCTGTGCCGTGTTGTGGTCTCACCCAGTCCCCGTTTGTTCTTGCTGTTGCTTTGTTCAAACCAGTTGTCCGGGACCGTGCATCTGGCTGTGGAATTCCCTGAAAACTCTGTAAGCACCCTAGCTGGATATGTTCTAGAAAGGTCTGTGGTAAATGCCAAGGGCAGTCCTGGCTGCAGAAAGGAATGGGATCACCCGGAGAATCTACCCGATACACTTCTGCCATTTTTCCAAAAATAACGGGCAACAGGGGAGGGGGGTCCCATGGCATGACTGGATTTGGGGATGTCTGGGGTATTCGCTGTCATTAATATTAATGTGGCATCTCTGAGTGCCAGCATTCATAACTTGCTGCTATTCACAGACTCCAGATACCTCCCATTTGCTCCGTCTGTACTAAATGCCTAGCCCTAGGCCAGGGGGCGACAGGGTCTGTGGCCAGTGTCTCCACCTTCCTCAAACCGAGGGCTGTGTTGGCTGTCCAGAATGAGGGTGCTCCTCTCTGTTTCCACCCTTCCACCTGCCCCAGGTCTGCCCAAGGGAGAGGCTACATCCTTCCAAGGGAATGGACTCTAAGTACCACCAGTCCTAGGGTGACTCGCTCTGGTTATGCAACTGGCACTCTCTACAGGACTTGACCGTTTCCAGAGTGCTCTCACACACAGCATGTGATTCCTCCAGGGCAGCCCTGGGAGGGCTGCTTGTTTAGTTATACCCTGCTGGAGGGAGCTTACAGGAAGCTAATAAAATGGTAAGATGCCCATCAGAGATGGGGGAAATAGAAGATGAATAAGGAAGTAAGGATGAGCCCTCCTGGAGACAAAGGCATGAGGGACTGGGGCCCGAGAGTGTGCTTTCATTGTCTAGTATGTTTTGGATGGACTATCTCATGCTTTGTGGAAACCAGTGCTAGGGGAGGTCACTCTACTGTTCTGTGTGTGGCTTGGTGGCCTCACCACCTATTAGGAGGTGTACTGATCCTAAGCTCAGACTCTGGAAGGCCAGGCAAGTTTCTTTCTTCCTCTCCCCCCTCTCCATCCTCCCCCTCCCCCTTTCATTTGCTCTGTCTCTCTCCTTCCTCTTGTCTGTCTTGTGTGGTGCAGGGGATAAGCCTGGGGCCTCTCTCCTGTTAGACAAACTTCTATGGCTAAGCCATACTACCCTCTGCCTGTCCCTTAACCTCTTCAGGCCCCGGGTTTCTTTTGTAGCAGCATGGATTTTATAAGGCTGTGGTAGGGGATACTTTGTCAGCATTAACATAGCGCTCAACGGCCATTATTAACGCTGTCAACTAACGGTTAGACCAATATACTGAGTAACTCGGACCTTTTCCCTGCCATCTCAGCAACAGGCTGGGAGGCCTTTGGGTGGCTCGGATGGAAGGGTGGTAAGGAAGGGCCTTCTCCAGGCATACAAGCCGCAGGGAGAGGCAGAACTTAGGAGCTAACAGGAGTGGGGCGCACAGGTGGGCCCAACCCAGCAGCAACCCTCAAGAGGGTGAAGACACCGGCCCCAGAAGCAGCACTGGGGTGCTGACTGTGCTTCCTGTCACGGGGGCAAGCAGTTGAGAAAGGCTGGCCGGGATTGGCTGCTGGGTGAAGTGGGCACCAGGGCTTGGGGAGGAGAGAGACAAGGCAGAGGCTGACAAGCCCTAAACTCATAGCCTCCACATTACACACGGAGCCTCGGACCTTGCCTGCTTAGGCTCTTCTCCTTGTGATAGAAAAAATCCTGACTAGACTTTAGAGTGAACTTCCAATAAGATTAGGGCTCCTGCAGCAAGGGAGTTGTGGGTGAATGGAGAATTTTTGTGCCCCAGGGCTTTCAGGGTTTAGAAATACTGGGGCAGTTTGGACTGCCTGGGAAGCCTGTGTGCTCAGGAATTCTTCAAGTGGACAAGGGCAGTGCAGAGCCAGGTTGCAAGGCAGGCCCTGGGAATAGGAAGTCATGGTGGGCCCTTAGCTATACTAAGGAGGCAACTGTGTCCTTGCTCTACAAGGAAGCTCAGAAAGGGGTTGGGGATTTAGCTCAGTGGTAGGGCGCTTGCCTAGCAAGCGCAAGGCCCTGGGTGGGTTCGGTCCCCAGCTCCAGAAAAAAAGAAAAAAAAGAAAAAAAAAAAAAAACTCAGAAAGGCTGAGCTGCGGAGGGTCTAAGAGGTGACTCAGAGTCCCGCTGTTCCTTAGCAGAGAGCAGCAAGGCCTCTGGGTGTCATACTCTTACACAAATGGCCTGGGACCCCTGCTTCGGGATTCATGAGAGAGGCCACCAGAGGTGGGATGAAGAGCCGGGTAGGTGACAGAGTCAGAGGGGACACTTTGCCGCTCCTGGGAAGTTTGAACTGCCACTGTCATGGTTACATCTACTTCCTGTTTGATTAATTTCAAACGGGGGTGGGGTGGGGGCGGGGAGGGCGGCTGGCTCCTGGCTCAGGCTACCACTGTGTGGGGCTGTTTACAACAGCCGGCGTGTGGGATTCCCAGAAAGAGACTCCAAACCGGACATCCTGTGGCTGCAAAATACCCAGGTGTCAAGAGCTAAAAATAACCGCCCTAAAGCTCCAGCCACCCAGCGTTAGAGGGGAAAGGGCCCCGTTCGCTGAGTGAGTGGGCATGCGGGGGAGGGGAGATGAGGGTGCTGAAGCCTGCACTCCCAGCCCTCAGATCTGTGGATGTCAGGCTACCTACCATACCACCAGCCTCTCTCTCTCTCTCTCTCTCTCTCTCTCTCTCTCTCTCTCTCTCTCTGGATGTCAGGCTACCTACCATACCACCAGCCCCTCTCTCTCTTTTCTCTCTCTCTCTCTCTCTCTCTCTCTCTCTCTCTCACACACACACACACACACACACACACACACACACACACTGCTGACCCCATCTGTATAGGCGCATATCCCAAGCTGTCCACCTGCCATTCCAGTCTGTGTCTACAAAGAACCTGTGCGGCTTGTTTTGCACCTTCTGTGAGAGTCTCTGGGAGGACTTGAGAGCGTCGAGAGAGCAGTGTTTCTCAACCTGTGGGTCATGAGGGCTGATGGTCACAGGGGTCGCCTAAGGCCGTCCAGGAAACACAGATATTTACATTATGATTGGTAACAGTAGCTAAGTTACTGTTACAAAGTAGCAAGGAAAACTAATTTTATGGCTGGGGTGGGGGTGGGGTTGTCACTCCCAAATGAGGAATTGTGTTACAGGGAAGGTTGAGAGCCATTGCTCTAGAGGAAAGATGAAGCAGGGTGCCACGGAGCAGAAAAAATAGAACAGACGCCCCTCTAACCCCTAGGCCTACACTTCTGTTATTGCTTGGTTTCTACTGACTCTGGTTACTACAGGTGACTCTTTGGGGCTGTCTCCCTGGGTACCCACAGGTCAATGAGACAGTTTCTGGCCCTGACTTGAGTAGGCCTGAGCTTGCATCTGGTACACTGACGCCTTACGTTTGCCCCGTGCCAGCCATCTTCGAGGCATGTGTTAGCTGAGAGCAGGATTCTAGAGTCAATATGCTTTGTGACGTGGCGCTTTTAACTACCAATTGTATGCTACATGTCCCTGAAGGTATGCGGTATGTGCGTACAGGAACACAAGGAGGTCAGAAAGGCCCAGGTTCCCCTAGGACCGATGTTATAGATAGTGGTAAGCTGTCATAGTGGGTGCTGGGTACCGAACATGGGTCCTCTGCTGAGCCATCTCTCCAGCCCCTAACCTCGGATTATTTAGAGCTTTAGGGTTTTAGTCTACCCATCAGTGTACTAGAGATGAAAACAGTAATCTCGTGGGGTTTGCTACAAGCATGGGGTGTAGTAGCAGATGAAAGGCATTTGGAGCAACTCGTACTAGCGCACAACAGTTTGGGTGGAGGGGAGTGGGGTGCCACTGTTGTTGGGAAGGGCAGGAAGTGATGGCACCGGGAATACACATACCGGAGACAAATGCCTGTGGTTGAAGAGGGAGGGTGCACTAAGACCAGATACCCATTTGGAGTGTCGGATGGGGGCTCCTCCAGGTTCAGGGCAGACAGGAATAATGGACAGACAAGATGGCTCATGGCTGACCGAATTTGGAGTCACCCCTCACACTGGTCTCTCTAGACTCCTGCTGGTTATGAACTAGCACCCTACACCCCTCCCTCTGCCATGACAGCGCTGGCCTGAGCGAACTCCTGATGCTTCAGGATTGCAGATGGGGCAGCTGAAGCTCTACCAGATGTCACACATGTGGCTTTCCCCATCTGACCTAGCCACAACCCTTAATACTATGGGCCTTCAGTCCCTTCCTAGGCTTCATTTGGGAGCCCACTATCTGTCCTCTGGGTTCTGGATAGATCTCAGCAAGCAGCAGCTCAAAGCTAAGAACACGGCGCTTTGGAAGAGAGGAAGACCAGAAACTGCTAAAAAAAGGTGGGGTTCAAGGAAAATTTCAGGGAGTCCAGGGTCAGTGAGAAACTTAGATCCTGTCATATGTTTTTAGGTTCTTTCGAGTTTTCAAGAAGGATTTATTTTATTTTGTGTGTGGGTATTTTACATGCATGCATATGCCTATCCCCTTGGAACTAGAGTTACAGGCGGTCATGAGCTGCCTTGTGGGTGCTGGGAACGGAACCCAGGCTCTCTAGAGGAGCAGCCAGTGCTCCCAACAGCTGAGTCATCTCTCCAGTCCCCACCGGATATTTTAGTAATTATAAATAATGTGTATACTTAAAAATTATTATTTTTTAGGTTATAATATGAAGTAATGCATTTTTAAAAAATTGCGTACATGCAGGTGTATAGCTCATGTTCATGCAGGTGTACATATTCATGCGTGTGAACACATGCAGGCATGTGTGGTCATGTGCATATACTCATACACATCTACACATGCAGCTATATAGGTTCATGTTTGTGAAGGTATATATGTTCATGTGTGTATGCCCATGCAATTGTGTGTGTTCATGTCTATATATGTATATGGGTGTGTGAGTGTTCATGTGTTCATGTGTGTGGGATGCACATGTGTGTAGAGGCCAGAGGCCAGCCTGGGGTGTTGTTTCTCAAAAGATATCCATCTTGTTGTTTTGACTGAGGGTCTCCTGCGATGACTGGGCCAAACTGTGTAGCCAGTGAGTCCCAAGGATCCCTGTCTCCCTAGTGCTGCTTTCTAAATCTGTGTCATTATACCCAGCTGGCTTTTATATTTTATTTTATGAATATAAGTATATTTTATTCATGAGCTAAAATGTATATTTTAAGTTTTTATTTGAAAAATAAAATGTATGAATGTTTGGCTTGCATCTATGCCTGTTACCGCCTGTGTACAGTGCCTCCAGAGGTCAGAGGTCAGAGGTTGGAGGGTGTCGAAACAGTTACAGACAGTTGTGAGCCACCATGTGAGTTCTGAGACTTGAACCCAGGTCCTCTGGGAAAGTGGTGCTCTTATCCGGGGAGCCGTCTCTGCGACCCCCTTTACCCAGCTTTCTAAGCGGGTGCTGGAGATTCAGCTCAGAGCATCCTGACACCACAGGCACTTTACCAACTGAGCTGTCACCCTAGCTCCTGAACAAATACTGTCAAGCCAGTCACTTTTTATTCCTAGGAGTAGATGTTAGTTTAGTTTGAGGATAGCCAGGGCTGCATAGTGAGTTCCAGGCCACCCAGGGTTATGTTCAACTAGAACTCTGTGTTAGGGAAAAAATACTGTCCAAAACAAAGCAAAAACAAGCAAACAAAACCAAAACGAACAAAAAGCAGAATTAACTAAAGATGGAGGTGTGCCCTGTGTCCTACATACCTCGTCATTTAGCTAGCCGAAGCAAGAGGGTCGAGAACTGGAGGCCAGCCTGAGCTCTACACAGAGCTTGTATAGGTCTGCCTAGGTCTTTAAGATTCTGGGCTGTACTTCTCTCTCTCTCTCTCTCTCTCTCTCTCTCTCTCTCTCTCTCTCTCTCTCTCTCTTTCTCTCTCGATTTACTTATTTCATGTATATAAGTACACTGTAGCTGTCTTCAGACACACCAGAAGAAGGCATTGGATCCCATTACACATGGTCATGAGCCCCCATGTGGTCGCTGGGAATTGAACTCAGGGCCTCTGGAAGAGCAGCCACTGCTCTTAACTGCTGAGCCATTCCTCTGGTTCATTCTGGGCTGTATTTCATGTTTCTTTTCTTGCTTGCTTGGTTTTGAAAGAGAGGGTCTTACCGTGTAGCCCAGTCAAACCTCAAAGGATTGATCCCCCTGCCTCAGCCTTGGATTACAGGAGACGGCTGTTTGAAACTGCTTGAAAGCAGAAGCAGGCTCATAATCAGCCGTCTCCTCCTCAGGCCCCAGCTGGTGACCTCTGGAGGGGGTTAGCACCTGCATTCGGAGCCGCCCCTCACACTGCTCTGCTTAGGCTCCGCTGCTTATGATCTAGCGCCCTCCACAAACCTCCCTCCGCCATGACAGCACTGGCCCGAGTGTCCAATCTCTTGCTGCTCCAGAATCTCCTAGCATCCCTAGGTTCAGTCAGATGCTCTGAAGAAGAGCCCTCTCTCCATGGCTCTCACAGGCCTTCGAGGCCCGACAAACATGACGTTTCTTCTCCTTGTTTATTCTTGTACTCTCCAGGGGCCCTCTTGCCAACTCTGTCAGTCTCCACAAAGAATCAGGCTTTCTTCTTCCTGTGGCATGGCTACAGGGAGACTCTGAGCTGCAAGCTGGGGTGTAGGGGGCTCCTCGGCCTGGAACCCAAGACTTTGGCTTCCTGCTTCCCGTCTGCTTTCCTCTTGCAGCTGAGGCCTGGCCTTCCTATAGCTTCCTTTCTAAGTAATATCCAGGGACCAGGAAACTAACCTAGGCTCAGGCTTCTTGTCACCTATGGGACAGATTGAGACTGCAATGTAAGGCCTAGAATCCCAGCATGTCCAGGGGCCCCGGCTGGATAGAACCCTGCGGTGTTCGCGTCTGGTCTGGAGATTACTGAACTGTGATGTCCCCACAGGGGCAGCATATGTGAGGCTCGCGGTTCTGGGTAAGACTGATACTCAGGTTCAGGAAGGGAACTTGGTGCATCCATGTTCTCCACACTGAGTGAGCTGCTTAAGCCTGATTGCAATTGCTTCCCAAAGAAAAACGGTGGAGATGAGCTACAGACAGGCTCCTGAGGAGAGCCCCAAACCCAACCAAGAGCTGTGTAAAGGATCAAGTCCTGGGCAGTGTTCTTGGTCCCTCAGGTCACTTCTCTCCTACTTTTACATGTGATTTGACCCCAAGTGAGTGACAGCTAGAAATGTATCGAGGTCACTGAGAAGGGGGATCCCCTAATCCAGGCTTGTACTGAGGTACGGAGTAGCCCCTTTTTCTCTTCAGCTCAGCCTCATCAAGGCCCCAGGAGATGCCTTTCCTCTTCGAGCAGAGAAATATTCCCAGTGTTTTGAACTCCATGGCACTTGGCAGAGAGCTAGGGAGTAAAGGGGGTCCTTCTAGAAAGTGCTTTTGGGTTCAGCCTCTTTGTCAGTATGCATGCACACACGTCCATGTGTCCCTTCTGGACCAGAGTTTCTGTCATAGGTCGCTACCACAAACTATCCCTTCCAGTCATCGTAACAAACCACAAGGCCCAAGGTTATTCATTTCCCTCCCATCCACAGAGTGCACAGCGCCCAAATCTGTGGTTAGCAGGGGTGCGAGGCACGGAAGGTCTTACTGTGAGGGGGAAATGCAAGTGAATTCCCAGGATGCAGGGAATTCTGGGCCTAACAGGCTATTCAAGTTTGTTCTCTGGTGCTGTGGTAAGCGCCATGACCAAACATAAAAGCAATTTTGGGGAGGAGAGGGTTTATTAGGCTGAGGGTCCCATGTCAGGGGGCCGTCCATCCTTGAGGAAAGCCAGGGAAGTGATTCGAGCAGGAACTGGAGTCAGGAACTGAAACAGAGACCGTGGAGGAGTGCTGCTTCCCGGCTTGCTCTCTCCGGGCTTTCCCAGCCTGCTTTTCTGCACAACCCAGCACCCAGGGGTGGTGCTTCTCCCCTCCATCAATTTGAAATTAAAAACAAAAACACCAGTCTGACAGAGGTAACTGTTCAGCTGAGGTGCCTTCTTCCTAGGTATGTCAAGAGCACAGCCAAGATTAAAGGTTATTACACAGAAGCTGGGCAGTGGCACATGCCTTTAAACCCAGTCCTTGGGGTTGGAGATTTAGCTCAGCTGTAGAGCGCTTGCCTAGGAAGTACAAGTGCAAGGCCCTGGGTTCGGTC
Source organism: Rattus rattus (assembly GCF_011064425.1). Taxonomy (NCBI): domain Eukaryota; kingdom Metazoa; phylum Chordata; class Mammalia; order Rodentia; family Muridae; genus Rattus; species Rattus rattus. The sequence goes on along the minus strand of NC_046154.1, from coordinate 270,630,390 downwards.
CCCAGCTCGGGGGGGGGGGGACCACACCAGTCCTTGGGAAGCAGAAGGAGACTGGTCTCTGTGAGTCTGAGGCTAGCCTGGTCTAGTTCTGGGACAGCCAGAGCTACACAGAGAAACCCTGTCTCAAAAAAAAAAAAAAAAAAAAAAGTCAACGTAGAGGACGCCACTGCTTTTGGAACAACTGTTCCTTGGGGATCACAGACCTTGAGAGATATTTGAATCTTAGGCAGGAAGTCATGGGAGGATCACTGTGCGTGATTCATTAGTTCCCAAAAGGGCCTTAGAAGGTGTGACTGCAGATGAGAGTGACTGATACACGCTACCATTGATACTGTAGGTAATTAATGGCACGCAGAGGCGTGGGACGCTGTGAGTAGGTGAGGGGTGAAGAGAGCAGGTCAGGATGAGCCCCACACGGATACAGGCTCGGGCAGACTTCCAAAGGCGGCTTTATGAATGTGCAAGGCAGCACGTCAGTCCAGAACTGTGTACCAAGGCATGGGTGCCCACGTAGACTGGGCCGTTGGCTTAAGTCTCTTCTGCCTGGAGCTGCCCACTAAGTACAGGACCAGAAAGCAGCATCCGTCAGAAAGGAGCCTTCCGCACTTGGTCTGGTCAGAAGAGCATACCCACTGAATGCTGCCTCCAGAAAGCTCCCAGACTCCTTGATCTTCCTGAGAGGGCCTTCAGTCCTTTGGCCCTGAGCTGGGATGGTGGGAGGGCGTGTTCACTGTGGGCAAGTGATATGAGAATTCGGACCTTCTGCTCCTCCCAGCCCGCCTTGGTCTTTCCGTTGCCAGGCAGCCTACGCACGGTTCTATTGTAGTTTTGTGGATTCTGAGTGAGCTTAGGAGCCTGGGAGAAGTGACCATTTCCAAAGAAAGCATTCCAAGGCCCAGGTAATCTCAGAAAGAGGCCTGGGGCTTAGTGGGCCTCTTTTCTTGGACAATCAAGATGGCAGAGACACAGAATGGGCAGCTAGGGGAGAGAGGGCCCTGTACTGGGATCCTTGGGGCTTGCATTTCCAGCCTTTCACAGCTCCTACCACATCTCCCCTGACCTGCAGCCACAGCCCAGTCCTTTCCCGCTGACGCTGAATTTCCTGAGTGCTTCTCCAGGCCTGCTCTCCCCAGCTCTCTCCTGACCTCCCCAGCCACATGCTCCCACTTCTGGCCCGAGCACCTCCCAGCCTGCCTTTTCCCCCTCAGGCTGCTGGGAGCATGCTTTGGCTGCCCAGGGAAGATGGTATCTTCCACATCAGGGAGGGCTGAGGGCACTGCTGGGTGAGCTTGGGCCTCCTGAAGTTCTTGCTGTGCACTGTGCCCAAGCAGCTGAGTCACTCAGTAGCTGGCTACAAACGGAGGAGTCTGGAGTGTCAGGGAGCCTGCCTCCCTCCCTCTCCTCCCTTGCCTCACCTCTCTTTCTACAGATGGGACCCGGGTAAGCCTGGGTGCCTGCTGCCCTTGTTTCCCTGGCACAGGTACAAGTCAGACCTGGGAGAGACTGGTTGGTGGGGGGATGAGGATGAGGAGTGGGAAGTCTGGAAAAGGTGGGCCTGAGGTTTTGAGGTAGCTGGGCCAGAGAATTGGAAGGTGGGCATTGGAGGAAAGGGACAAAGTTGGGTCTCCAGATGAGTAAGAACAGGAGAGGCATTTTTGGGTCTAGCCTAGGAAGTACTACGGGAAAGGGAAAGCTAGACGCCATGCCTGTCTTTGTTTGGGTATAGTAAAACGGAAAGGAAAGTTGTGCTCGGACACCTCCCACCCCCACCCCAGTCAGGCCCCGCCCCAGTCAGACCCCGCCCCAGTCAGACCCCACCACAGTCAGACCCCGCTCCAGTCAGACCCCACCACAGTCAGACCCCGCCCCAGTCAGACCCCACCACAGTCACCACAGTCAGACCCCGCCCCAGTCAGACCCCACCACAATCAGGCAGGCAGCAGGTGAGTTCTGTTCCTGTTTTCAAGTCGTTCATCCCCCTATGGGCCCTGCAGGGAGGAAAGGTGTCTCTTATTGACGAAATGACTTTCTCCTGGGTCCTCCCTGCTGGTCTGGGCCTTCTCTGCCGTCACTCACTTGTTCTTCCCGGGAGACTGGACTGCAGTGGACTAACTTCCTACTGCCGGCCAGATTTAGAATGTACCCATGGAGCGAGGTCTAGAATGGAGGACCTTAACTCCCAATGGAAGATACCCATGGAGGACCTTCTAAGTACTCTCTCTCAGCAGAGAGAACTGGAAGACCAGAGGATCCTCGCCTTAATCCCAAAAGCTGTCCCAAAGCTTAGGAAGACAAGGGCACACCGAAGAAGGGGGTGGTGCTGGTAGCGACATGTGACCTCTGCTAAGTGAGAGGAACCTGCGTTCATCCTACTGCTCTGAATGAACCTCATCCCTGTGAAGCTCCGACCTAGGCCACTGAGGAGAAAGCAAGACTTCCCCTGTGGTTCTGGTTACTGTCCCCCAGGTTGTGTTCTAAGTCGGGGTGATGAGCAGCAGCAAACCAGAGCCCAGCCTTTGGAGCTTATACTGGGCCTACTGCCGCCGCTGCCGCCGCTGGACTCTTACGGTGCTGTGAACAGCCAACGTGGAGTCCAGGAGGAGGGCGTGTTGCACACTGGCCTGCGTCCAGCCGGGCTCTGAGCAGCAGATGGCATTTGGGAAGTAGAATGCAGGAGTGCAGACAGCACTAGCAGGAGACATTGTGAGCCAAAGGCCAGGGGGGTAAAGGGTGCTGGCTTTGTTGTGGGATAAAAGGCGCTGCCTGAGTTGGTGACTTCCTTAGGTGGAGCAGACCAAGTTGAGGGCGGTGTCCATGGGGAGATGCTTAAAGGATGTTTCTCCGGAGAACTTTACCACTCCTGTACCCTGCCGTGGGGCTACCCTCTGGAGCCCCCCCAAATGTTAATTCTCCCAGAAAGTGCTCTGTTCCCAGTGTCCCTCTGTTGAATGAAGGATGATGGGAAGCCAGTACACAGAACTGGGGAAGGCTGTTCATGGGCCAGGAATGCTCCTGAGTTTGGGATGAGACTAGACCAAGAACAGGGCGGGGCCTCAGGTTTACTGTGGGGAAAACCACTTTGTGTTGGAGGGCTCCACTTCTCTCATGGGACACCCTTTGTGTCATCAAGGCCCAGTTCCAAAGACCTCCTGAGGAAGCCAGTACACCAGAACTGGGGGTGGCTCCAGGCTCTCAAAGGCCTCTCATGGGCCAGGACTCAGGAGCCCCAGAGGGGACTTTTGTTGCACACACGCACCACAACTGTTAAGGTTAGGACTTCTATGGCTGTGTCCAGACTTTCTCATTGGTGGTTTGCTGGGGACCTTACCATTCCCTACCAGACCCCAAAGGAGAGCTGTTAGGCTCTGTGAGGTGAAGGCCTCTGTGGGGAGTTTCCCCCTCTCTTGCATTCTGGTCCTTTCCCTTTGGTAGGACCACCCCCTACCCGGAAGCAGCCCCACCTCCCAGCATCCCAGCATCCCTGGCCGCTTAGCTTGGCTGCTGGCTATGCTGGCACAGCCCCTGGCCTGCTGGTGAGCTATAAATAGCTCCCGCACCCACGGTCTTGGCAAGGTGCTCCTGGCGTGGGTGCAGAGGACAGTGGAGAAGAGGCAACTGAGCCTGCTGTCCTTGCCAGGTCCACAGCTGGCTGGAGTGAGAAGCAGAAGCCTGTACCACAATCTCATGGGCCTAGTGAGCTGAGGAGAACCTTGAGAACAGGGTTCAGTAGGCCCTACATGGGCAGCCAGGGCTCATTGTGAGCTCTGGGCACTATGTCTGGAACCCAGGACCGGAACGGTACGGAGAATGGGAACACGAGTGGCCACTGAGGGTGTGTGAGGCCCATGAACTCGGGGGCCGAGGCGAGTAGGCCTGCCTGATCGCTCCTGCCCTAAGCCGGGCTGACCATATCCCTAGAAGGACAAAGGCAAGGAGGGTATAGAGCCTAGAACTACGCTACCATTTCATTAAATCTTGAAACTTTAGCCCCAAGCCTGTAGACAAGCATTCTGGAGGAAGACACCATGCTTCCAGTCAGACGGCCCCCTTTCTAGCCATTAGCAGACAGAAGGGGACGTGTCTGTGGTCTATGGACCTCCTTTTTCACAGGTAGAGTGGAATCCAGTTCCCGCCTGTAGCTCGCCAACTGGCCTAAGGGAGGAAGAGACTCCCCGAGGGTATTTTGACTGAGGTTGAATCAGCCCCAGAGGATTCAGTAGTCTGTGACCAAGTTCCTACAGACTACTTTCACCTGACTCTGCTGTCTGTCCCCAGGCTGCCCTGCCCTCCAGCCAGACACACCAGGCTCTCAGCCCCAGCCCATGGACCTGCGAGTGGGCCAAAGGCCCACAGTGGAGCCGCCACCAGAGCCTGCACTGCTGACCCTGCAGCACCCCCAGCGCCTGCACCGCCATCTCTTCCTTGCAGGCTTGCAACAGCAACAGCGCTCAGCTGAGCCCATGAGGGTAAAGACAGAAGTCCGCTGACACACCCCAGCCTCCCTAGACCTTAGCTCTGTCCTTTTCTCCTGCCCCTCCTGAGCTGCCAGCTCTGTCCACAGCTCTCCATGGACCCGCCGCTGCCGGAGCTGCAGGGGGCACAGCAGGAGCAAGAACTTCGGCAACTTCTCAATAAAGACAAGAGCAAGCGAAGTAAGAATGGGGCTCGTCTCCCCTCTTCTCTGTCTGGGCATCTGGGAGGGATGAGTGGGAAGGGCACCATTTACTTGGATGCCCTCTGTTGACTCTGCCTCTGAACAGAGGTAGGTGTGGGAGTGTCTAGAGGCTTCACAGGAGGGATGGGGCCTCAGGGTTAGCTAGCTTTCTTGCCTGAGGAGTCCCTGAGACATAGTGTACTGAAAATGTGGCCCTGGCAATTTGCAGAGAATGTACCCAAGAGGCTTTCTATCCACCCGTTGCCAGCCTTCCCATTTCTCTGCTCCACAGGTGCCGTAGCCAGCAGTGTGGTCAAGCAGAAACTGGCTGAAGTGATCCTGAAGAAACAGCAGGCAGCCCTTGAGAGAACAGTCCATCCCAGCAGCCCCAGTATCCCCTACAGGTAGCTCGCTGTCCCTCAGGTCCTTTTTGTACCCCCTCTTTCCTACATACTCACCTGTGGGTGTGTACTTGTGGGTATGCACCTGTGGGTATGCACCTGTGAGTGTGCACCTGTGAGTGTGCACCTGTGGGTATGCACCTGTGAGTGTGCACCTGTGGGTATGCACCTGTGGGTGTGCACCTGTGAGTGTGCACCTGTGAGTGTGCACCTGCGAGTATGGCACCTGTGGGTGTGCACCTGTGAGTGTGCACCTGTGAGGTACCTGTGAGTGTGCACCTGTGGGTGTGCACCTGTGAGTGTGCATATGGCTCCTCTCCTTCTCCACGCCCATCACCTTTTTCTTACTCTGTGCCTGAATATAATCTCTCCAATCCCCCTCAACCCACACCTGCCCTCCTCTCCCCTTCAGTTTTCTCCCTACATCTCACCTGAGGCCCTTCACATGCACAGAAACTCTGGTTCCTAAGAAGGCTCCTGGCACAGGTGGCACCGGGTCTCCCAGGAGCCCTAAGCGCCAAGGCTTGGGCTTAATACCTTTAGCGTGGTGACCCACTACTGCCACCTGGAGATGAGTCCTGTCATGCTGGCTCCACACTGCCCAGCTCTGTTAGTGGCAGGCAGGCTTAGGAAAGCACCTGTGCGGAGAGAGATTGCAGGGCCTCGGGCATCCTAGGCTTCTGAAGTAGCCTTGACACTCACCCCACAGAACTCTTGAGCCCTTGGACACAGAGGGTGCTGCCCGCTCCGTGCTTAGCAGCTTCCTGCCTCCTGTTCCCAGCCTGCCCACTGAACCCCCGGAACATTTTCCCCTGCGTAAAACAGGTGAGCTGGGCAGATAGAGACCTCGGAGGGGCTTAAACAAAGGGCTTCAGATTTAGATCAGGAGTATGGGGTTGGGGGTTTGGGACAGTTGGCACACTGCTTGTTACACACACACACACACACACACACACACACACACACACACACACACACACACACACACACACACTGGCTTTGCCTTTTCTCTCTTTAACCCATAGAGGAGGGGTGTTAAAGGGCACAGAAGAGGCCCGGCATGGTAGTGCAGCACTCAGTAGGCAGAGGCAGGTGGATCTCTGTGAGTTTGAGGTCATCCTGGTCTACATCGTGAGACTCTGCCTCAAAAAACGGAAAGAGAGAGTAGAGGGAGAGGTAGAGAAGGGTGGCTGGCCTATCCTCAGAGTGACACTAGTCCCTCCCCCGCATCCTCCTGTCCCCCCGCCCCCGCCCCGCGCCCCGCACTCTCTCCCCCTCCCCCGCAGTGTCTGAGCCGAACCTGAAGCTGCGCTACAAACCCAAGAAATCCCTGGAGAGGCGTAAGAATCCCCTGCTCAGGAAGGAGAGCGCCCCACCCAGTCTTCGGAGGAGGCCTGCTGAGACTCTTGGAGGTAAGAGCCCAGCGAGGGGCTCAGGAGTCCCCTCCACGCTGTGGTCCCTTCTTCTGGCCGGGTTCCTCCCACGTGGGATTGCTGACTTTGTACCTGGGGCGTCTCACACACCTGTCTGCGGGAGGGCGAGTTGAGGCGAAAACCTAACCCTGTGAGAGTCTCCAGAGTTAACATTTGCTGGGGAAGTGAGAGCTGCATGAAATGACTTCGCAGAGGTGCTGTGCCGGTCGGCAGCTTTCTAGACCCCCAGGAAGAAGACAGTAGTACACACAGAAAGAAAGGAGCTGTAACTCGGAGTCCTGCCCAGGGCCGGCCATTCCTGACCCCTGACCGTGCCTTCCTTTTTCCTCTGCCCTCAGATTCCTCCCCCAGTAGTAGCAGCACACCTGCGTCAGGGTGCAGCTCCCCCAATGACAGCGAGCATGGCCCTAACCCTGCTCTGGGCTCAGAGGTAAGGCCTTGTTGGGCACTGGGTTCTCTTGGGGCAGTTCTGAGTCTCAGCCTCCCCCCCCCCCCCAACCCCCCCCCGCAAGTGGCCTGGCTGGCCTGAGGCTTCAGGGGCTGGGCAGTCTCTAGCAGGACCTCTTGGGTGTTCTGGGGACGGCATACCAGAGGTAGAGTTCCAGGACTGGTGACCCGTCACCCTGCTCCCCATGGCAGGCGCTCTTGGGCCAGCGGCTGCGGCTGCAGGAGACTTCTTTGGCCCCGTTCGCTTTGCCGACAGTGTCCTTGCTGCCCGCAATCACACTGGGGCTGCCTGCCCCTGCCAGGGTGAGTGGCTGGGGCACCCTGCCCCCGCTCCGTGCTTCTTGGCCTCTTTCCTGCCTGTGTCCTGTTACACCTTCATCTTCCTCTCCCGGAATCCTCTCCAACTCTGACTTTACCTTTCTTTCAGGCTGATGGTGACCGCAGGACCCATTCAACTTTGGGCCCTCGGGGTCCTGTCCTAGGGAACCCCCATGCTCCCCTCTTCCTGCACCATGGTTTGGAGCCAGAGGCTGGGGGCACCTTACCCTCTCGCCTGCAGCCCATTCTCCTGCTGGATCCCTCAGTCTCTCATACCCCACTGTGGACTGGTGAGTCTTGCTGCTTCTCCCAGAATGGGCAGAATTTATGCACCCCACAAGGGGCCGAGCTCTGGGAAAACCCCATCTTCCAATCCCTCACTGTCTATATCTCCTTGCCAAGTCTTACCTCCACTTGATGCCCTGTCTCCTTCCGTGGCTCCCAGGGTTCCTTCCTTACATCCATTTCATTCTTTCCAGTGCCCGGGCTCGGGCCCTTGCCCTTCCACTTTGCCCAGCCCTTACTGACCACCGAGCGGCTCTCTGGGTCAGGCCTCCATCGGCCACTTAACCGGACCCGCTCAGAGCCCCTGCCCCCCAGCGCCACTGCCTCCCCTCTGCTGGGCCCCCTCCAGCCCCGCCAGGATCGGCTCAAACCTCATGTCCAGCTGATCAAGGTGAGGGGAACCGGATCTGGGTGGTGCTAAGGCATGCCTAACTGAGCCCCCTGTGGACTGAAAGAAGGGTACTTAGGCAGAAGAAGGGCCTGGAGGGCTAGAGAAATGGCTGCCAGAGACCTAGCGAGGTGAATGTAGCCTTTTCCAACCCTCTACCTGCCACCCACGCTCCTCTCTATTCCCCTTCTCAGACAGCCATCTCCCCTCCCCAGAGGCCTGCCAAGCCCAGTGAGAAGCCCCGACTGCGGCAGATACCCTCGGCTGAGGACCTAGAGACAGATGGTGGGGGAGTGGGACCTATGGCGAATGATGGCCTGGAACATAGGGAGTCAGGCCGTGGGCCTCCTGAGGGCAGAGGGCCCGTTTCTCTGCAGCAACACCAACAGGTACGGCTGTGCCCAAAGACCCTGAAGAATGTTCAGTCAGAAGGCTTGGGACTTGGCATAGGATGGGGAAGGAAAGGGGATAGGAAATCAAGACCCACGCCAAGATGCTGATGCGCATGCGCGCGTGCAGGTGCGCGCATGCGTATGCCTGTACTCCAGCAGCCCGCCTGCTTTCTCAAGTAGACCCCGTACCTGCTTCTTGGCCTTTCACAAACCACACATACTCCGTCTTCACACTTCTTTCTGCAGCTGGCTCTCTTGTATCCAAAGGTCGCTGGGGCAAGACGTGGGAGAGCAGCAGGTCCCTTGCCTTAATCTAAGTATAGTATATTAATAGTATGGGGGTCGAGGCAGTGTTCATTTGCCCGACCACTGCAGCAGAGCTAGACACGCAAGATGCCTTGAAAGGCAGATAGTGGTCACCTTGAAGCTCTGAAGACTGAAAGGGTGAAAGCGAGGTGTGTGTTGGGCGGGGGAGGGGATATGTTCTGGAGGCTGTGAAGGAAGGAGCATCTGTAACAGGCCTCTGCTCAAAGGTCCCTTTTACAAGGATAGCAAACCTTTTCAGTGAAGACTTACCTAATCATGTTGTGTGACTTGATTCCCCCTTGCAAATTCATAGAGGCTTGGGACTCTATGAATTGGGAAATGCAATGGGATTCCACCAGCGGCAGCACTCGGTGGTGACGGTCCGCACGCATTTAGCGTCTCAAGCAGTCGCTTGTGGTTAGTGGCATAGTCCTATAAGAGGTGATCTCTGACAATAGACTCTGGGCCCAAGAAGTTCTTGTGAGGTCGGAGCCTCAGTCTGAGTACGAGGCTTCAGGAAGGTCAAAGAACTCACTTCTGGAATTTCTCTAGAAAAGGAGTCTATCCGGAGGGTCCCTACACCTTGGGTAAAAGCAGGTGGCCAAATCCGAGAAAATGGAGCCTGTGGTCATGTTTCCTTCAGGTGCCACTCTGGGAGCAGCAGCATCTTGCTGGGCGGCTCTCCCAGGGAAGCCCCGGGGACTCTGTGCTGCTACCTCTGGCCCAGATTGGACACCGGCCCCTGTCCAGAACCCAGTCTTCCCCAGCCGCACCTGTCTCCCTGCTGAGCCCAGAGCCCACCTGTCAGACCCAAGTCCTCAACAGCTCAGAGGCACCTGCCACAGGTAAGACCAGAGAGGGACTTCGAGGAAGGCAGAAAGAAAAGGAGGTGACCGGGGCTGGAGTCCACGTCTGTGAACTGCCTTTCGGGACAGTTCCAGGGGCCAAAGAGCATTACTTCCATTTTCTTTGAACTTTATGGGGCCCATGAAGCCTGCAGATCCATCAGGATTTAAGAAACCTAAGTTGACAGTGACTAGCTTTTCGTTAAAGGACAAAGCGGGCAGTCGGGGCCAGGACAGGAATTTGAGTCTCCCACTGCGACCAGCCCTTTTAAAACAAAAGCAAACACAAAAGCAAAAGCCAAGAAAAACCAAGAACGTTACTTACTACTGCTGTGCTTGTCAGAGGAGCTCAAGAGTATGTCAAACATTGGAGAAATACAAGAAAATAATAATAATAATTAATAATAATATAATAAATATTATATTATAAATAATAAAAGAATAAGGGAATCACCAAGTATCTCACTGCCCTAAACTCTGTACTTCCTTCTCGGTTTTAGCTAGCTATCGTACCTGCCTAACGTCACAGACAGGAAGCTGTATTTTGCACCCGGCTTGACTGAATTTTTTTTTTTTTGATTGATTGATTTAAATTTCTTTTTTTTTTTTTTTTTCGGAGTTGGGGACCGAACCCAGGGCCTTGTGCATGCTAGGCAAGCGCTCTACCACTGAGCTAAATCCCCAACCCCAAATTTCTTTTTTTTTAATAGTGCTAGGAATCAGACTTAGAGTATTGCTTATGCTGGGCAACTGTTTGGTCTCCAGGCTGCTATTACCAGCTGTGTCCTCTGTCTTATCACACGGCATCTTACTACAAAAATTCTTGAACCCTTAAAACCGAGATTCTCGAGTTTTATCTTTTCTTCTTCTTTTTTTAAGTTTAGCTTTTTAAGACAGGCCGGCCGTCCCAGGCCAGCTTTGAACTTGTAGCTGTTTTTCTCATAGATTCCCAAGTGCTAGGGTCACGGGGATAAAGTCACCATGCCCAACTCAGTGTTAACTTTAATTCTTTTTTTTTCTTTTCTTTTTTTTCCCCCCGCAGCTGGTGACCGAACCCAGGGCCTTGCGCTCACTAGGCAAGCGCTCTACCGCTGAGCTAAATCTTTAACCCCTTACTTTAATTCTTAATAGTTGGGTGTTTAGGGGTTGGGGATTTAGCTCAGTGGTAGAGCGCTTGAGCGCTTGACTAGCAAGCACAAGGCCCTGGGTTCGGTCCCCAGCTCCGAAAAAAAGAAAAGAAAAAAAAATAGTTGGGTGTTTAAACATTTTTGGTTTTAATTTTAATTTCTTTCTCTTGTTTTTGTTCTTTGTTGTTATTAGTTTTCCTTGGTTTTGTTTTGTTTGTTTTTTTTAGGTTTTGTTTCTGTTGTTGTTGTTGTTGTTGTTTTGGCTTAACAAGACAGGCTTTTTCTATGTAGCCCTGGCTGTCCTTGGAACTCCCTCTGTAGACCAGGGTGGCTTCAAACTCACAGAGTTTGCCTCTGCCTCTGGAGTGCTGTGATCTAAGGCATGACTCACTAGGCTTTAATTTTAATTTTTTTCATTTGTTTTTGAGATAGACTCTCATTATGAGGTCTTGGCTGGCCTGCAACTTTCGAGCCTGTGATCCACCCACCTCTCCCTCCCAAGTGCTGGGATCAAAGGTGTGCACCACCACACTCGGTCTTTAAGTTTTTACTTTGGCCTGGGGTTATCTCTCCCGGGTCACTTAAGGAGTAGAATTTCTGGGTCAAACAGTGTGAGCATTCTAAAAGTCTCTGAGATGAGATACACAGACACAGACTCTTCCAGCAGCAGTGTGTGTGTATAAGGTTGGGTTCTGGAGACTTCCCTTGGGGCAGACTGAAATACAGTTCCTAATACCCCAAAGGGTTAATTCTGGGACCTCAACACTATCTTGTAAACCTATGAAAACCACAGATGCTCAAATTCCCCATGTAAAGCACCACAGTGCTTGCGTTTAACCTATGCATATCTTCCCACATATTTAAATCATGTCTGTTTTGCTTTTAATACCTAATAGGATGTGGATGCTATGCAAATCGTTTTCATGCTGTTTGCATATTGTTTTCAAGGTAAAATAGTTTTCTGAGTGTTTTCCAGTGCATTTGGGAGACTGACCACGTGGCCAGCGACTGTGGGATTCCTTCTCCCAGTCTTTAGGTTGCCCTGGAATTGTTTTTTCTCTCCGTGTTGGGAGCCCCTGGCTTTGTGACACCCAGAGGGAGATGTGTAGTAATAAATATTTAAAAATCCCAATGCGGGGGGTTTCTCCCCGCCTTTAGCCATTTATGTTCCCGGATGAAAGACACAGACACAGACACAGCCTTTATATTTTAATATGTCTTAGCACAATAACTGACTATCCATGTTGTTAGAATCCATTTTCCTACCGATAACTCCGAGTTACTACTTAACTAATTTCTATGTTCCATCTTGTCTGCTCTTAACCCAGTTGGGTAGCCCTCTGGGCCACGTTTTCTTGGCCCTTAGCCTATGGCGGCTCTCCTTCCCCCTCCTGTGCGGTCTTCTTCCGAGGCTGCTCCTAGTAATCTCTCAAAGCCCACGAAAACTCAATCCCACCTTTGTCTCTTCTCCCCAGCTATTGGCTGCTGATGTCTTTATTTACCAATCAGAATTAACTGGGGGCGGGGTCCCTCAGTGTCTTATAAGTGGGCTCTCTTTGAGGTAAGCAGGTCAACCCACTACAGAGATGTCCTGTGTTAAGTCTCTCTGGGTTTAGGGCATGAACTCTCAAAGGCATAGGAGGTGCGTTGGGCCTTGTGAGGAGTAAGAGTACCCAGAAGGCAATGTGCAGCGGCCGTGCGGCAGGCACTGGCCTGGTGTGGATATCAGGTTATCTGAAGCATTTAAGCCTGTGCATAGGGAAACATAGCTCTTCACAGAAGGGCTGGAAAGGAAACGCAGACGTTCACGCGCCTGGAAAAGGCAGCAAAGGACGTACGCATGTCTGGCTCCCTGGCTGTGGGCTGGTCTCCATCTGTAGCCACGGCGGAGGTCTCCCTGGCGTTCCAGCCCTGGCGTCTGCTTCTTGCAGGGCTGGTCTATGACTCGGTGATGCTCAAACACCAATGTTCCTGTGGAGACAACAGCAAGCATCCCGAGCACGCAGGCCGCATCCAGAGCATCTGGTCCCGGCTGCAGGAACGGGGTCTCCGCAGCCAGTGTGAGGTGAGGAGGTGGGACTATGCAAAATAGGATGTGGGACGCCTTAGGGCGAGCAAGGGATGGGAGAGTGGGTGATCTGGTGGTGGCCTGGGCGTGGGTGAGCAAGCCTTAGGAGCTCTGTGGGCTCTTTCTCAGTGTCTCCGAGGCCGAAAGGCTTCCCTAGAGGAGCTGCAGTCAGTCCACTCTGAAAGGCACGTGCTCCTCTACGGCACGAACCCACTCAGCCGCCTCAAACTGGATAACGGGAAGCTTACAGGTAGGGAAGGGAGACAGATGACATCTGACCCTGAGTCGCCCCAAGTTTGCCCATCTCTCCCACTTGTGTGCTCTTGGCCCAGCTGAACCCCTTCAGCTTCCTGGATATTCCCATGCCGGTTGCCGTATCCCCTTGCCTGCAATCCCCGTACCCCCTGTCATCACCCCTCCGCGGTCCATACCTCCGTAGTCCTCCCCGTCCCCGCTGCCCACCTCCACCTCCACATCTCCCTGTACTGCCTCTCCCTGCATAACTATCTTAGAGCATCCGTGTTCCTTACTCATGTGACCTGGGCCTTTCCCCACAGGACTCCTGGCCCAGCGGACGTTTGTGATGCTACCCTGTGGCGGGGTTGGGGTAAGTATGCCTAGAGATCTCGAGTGGGCATTGCCAAGGCCTTTCAGCCTTCGTTCGGTTCTCTCGGCCCACTGCCACCCCTCTGCCACCTGAGACTTGTGGTTCTGCCAGAGTCGGGAAGGCAGGGCCTTTCCCTTTCTGGTCTTCTATCTGGAAGCACCTTGTGATAGGTGTGTCCCAGTGAGTGTGGAGCCCAGGGCCTCTCAGTTAGAAGGTATTTGGTAGGTGTTGAGTGAGGCTCGAGGTAGGCTAGACACTGCCCCTTTGATAGACCCCAGGGGTCAAGCATTGGCCATTCCACACTGGCTCTCAGAGTTGGCAGCTCTGCCTGCCCAGGAGTGGGCCTCTCTCGGAGACTCGAGGTGTGCCTTACTCGACCTCCAGACCTCGTGCGGAGCTGTGGGGTACCTCCCATGTACTGAGAGGTGTAGGACCTCCCGATCCAGGACACGGATTTCCAACCCTCTAGCTTTGCTTGCCTCCGCATCGCCTGCTGGGGGGGTCTTTCTGCTGCCTCTGACATGGCTCTCCCATCGTTGTGGTGCCAGGCTAGGCGTGTGGCAGTGAGGTGGAGGCGGAGCCCAGGAGAGCAAGCGGGAGCTGTTAAGGGGGCTGTTGGGGAGCCAGCCAGTGCCCTGTTCACAACTCCCCATTTCTTGCCACTTTCTGGTTTTTCCAACTGTTGTTGCTTCTGTTTTCTCCTCCCTCCTCTCCCTTTCTGTCCTCTGTCTCTCTCTCTCTCCAGCCTCTTGCGACTCTTTCTGCCTTCCTCGCCTCTCTCCGTCCGCCTCGCCCTTCCCATCTCCCCATCACGCCCCCCGGCCCCTCCCTAGCCTTGAGGCCCAGGGACTGGGTTTGGGGGGCCTCCCAGCCTGGGCTAGGGGCCCCGAGTGGAAGACAGTGGTGCAGACGGCCCCTCCAGCTCCGACCGTCCCGCAGGGTCAGCAGAGTCAGCTGGGGCTTAAAACCCCTCCCGGCCCAAACCCCAATCCCGCCCAGGTAACGCCATGCCCCCTCCCCTGACTGGGGAGGCAGAGTGCTGGCCACACTCGAGCTGGTGCTGGGACTTACACTGGGAAGAAGTTCTCCCGGGACTGGGGGACACAGGAGGCCTTGCCTTTGGGCGGTGGGGCACTGGGGAGGCAGCTTTGTCTGCCCAGCTCCCTGCCCCTGGGGTCCTGGCCATGGGGTGGGTACTGCCTCACTGGACCCCGGCACCTACGGAAAGCACAGGATGATGCAGTCCTGACCCTGGCCCCCACAGGTAGATACTGACACCATCTGGAATGAGCTGCATTCCTCCAATGCAGCCCGCTGGGCTGCAGGCAGCGTCACCGACCTTGCCTTCAAAGTCGCTTCCCGAGAGCTAAAGGTAAGAACTTTAGATGAAAGGCCAGTAGGCTAAATCGTTGGTGCCGGGGTGATGGAAGTGAGTCCACACTCCAAGCGTTCGACTTCCCATTGCTTGTGGGGGTTGCCTCTGGGTTTTGAAAGGGAAATCGGGGCTGGAAGCAAGGTAAGGCGGTTGGTCGTCCTGATTTGAAAATCCCAGCCCTACCGAGTACGGCCACAGAACTTGGGTTGTTTAATTCACTAAGCTTTGCTTTCTTGTCTGTCAATTGGGGAGGGCGATGATGTCTTGTGCTCTAGGGATGCCTCGAGGAGCAAATGGAGTATCTGTGACGTACTGGGCACAGGGCCGGGCACGTGGTTTTCTCTAGTAGTTAATAGGTGTCACTGTGATGACAGCCAGAGCTACCAGGGAGGGTGCTGTGCTCAAGTGCAGCCCATAAGTGATGACAGCAGTGTGGAGGGGGAGAGGTCTGGACGTCTCAATGGTGCACGCTGCCGCCCCGCCCCTGCCTTTTAATCCTTAGAGAAGGCCGCTGGGATGGGAAGCAGGCTCTCGGGCAGATGAGGACTGTGGGAAGCAGGCTCTCGGCCGAGGACTGAGATGGCTACTGAACTGATAAATGCTTCTCCTCCCCTTTCAGAATGGCTTTGCTGTGGTGCGGCCTCCAGGACACCATGCAGATCATTCTACAGCCATGTAAGCCATTAGCGGGGTGGACCCATGTGGCATGAGGTGGAGGCAGCCCTCCGAAGCCCTCCTGGAGGCGGAGTAGCAGGAGGATGGGCTGGCAGGACCCTTTCTCCTTCCTCCAGGGGCTTTTGCTTCTTCAACTCCGTGGCCATCGCCTGCCGACAGCTGCAGCAACACGGCAAAGCCAGCAAGATCCTCATTGTCGACTGGGTAGGTCCTGGCTGCTCTAACATCAGAGCCAGACTTGATGAACCCTGAGAACTCTGCAGAACCCTGAGCCTGCCACTGACGATGTGGCTGCATGTCTGAGTTTGCCATTAGCCTCTGCCTTACTAAAATCTGGGTGAACGCAGCACCCAAATCATAGAACTGCCGGGAGGCAGGTGTGTACAGTGTATGCTCCTGTGGAGGGTGGGAGTTCATTTACTGTCTTTAACCTCTGTTGGCTTCTTTTGGGCAGAGCAAGCCATTTCCCCTCCACAGAGTAGCCCCCGCAGTAATATCTAAGACCAGTAGGTCATCAGTCATATCCAGACACCAAGAGTAGCCCATTCACAGCCCTGACTGTAGCCCATTTCACAGATGAGGAACGCACCTACAGAGATCGCGACCGTGACTAGTCACTCACCTCGTGAGATGGGAGACCAAGATTGGAGGGCTGGTCATTTAGCTCTGGGGCCCCTGGCTCTAACCATCAAGCTGGGTGTCCTCTGCATGGACAGATGTGAAAGGGACATTTATAAATAGATGCTGAGAGCCCTAGGGGAGTTTTTCACTTTTGGACCTATGTGTGGTCTGGTGAGTTGAGGGCAGGCAGCACCCCGTACTTCCCAGAGGACTGCGTCTGGGTCCCTTTAAGCTTGATCACTGCCTCATGTCTGTGCAAGACCCAGTGAGAAGCCTGTGTCCATACAGAGGTAATTTATACCGCTGCCCCCTCCCCACACACGCACATACACGCATACACACGCCTATGGAGAGAGAGTGTCTTTGCTAGGTATGTTTGCACAAGCCTTTAATTCCCAGTACTTTGGAGTCAGGCAGGTGGGTCTCTGTGAGCCCAAATCCAGCCTGGTCTACATAATGAGTCCAGGCCACTCTGGTCTACATGGTGAGTCCCTGGCCACGTAGTGAGACCCTGTCACAGGATAGTATGTAGATGGGGGAACCACTGCCAGACATTACCTGGGGCAACTCAAGTCATGTGAGCCCAGACATTGTAGTTTCCTGACCCCACCAGTCTAGAGTCTCAGTGCTCGGCGTAGTTACTGACCTTCAAATCCTTCCAGCATGGCCTTACCTTCATCTTCCTGCTTCTGGATTTACCTTTCCCACTGCCCTCTGTACTGTACAGGATGTTCACCATGGCAACGGCACACAGCAGACTTTCTATCAGGACCCCAGGGTGCTCTACATATCCCTTCATCGCCATGACGATGGCAACTTCTTCCCAGGCAGCGGGGCCGTGGATGAGGTAAGTGCCTGTTGGGTCCGTATCTTCCGGTCCATTGACTTTCACCCTGGCTCTCTCTGCCCGTCCTGTGTGGCCCTGAGCAAGTGGCATCTCCTTTCTGAGCCCCAGCCTCCCTATCTGGAAAGTGAAGACGTTGGATGAGCTTGGGACTCCGTCCTCCTCACGTCTGCCTTGCGTCCCATTTTCTAGGTGGGAACCGGCAGTGGCGAGGGCTTCAACGTCAATGTGGCTTGGGCTGGGGGCTTGGATCCACCCATGGGGGATCCTGAGTACCTGGCTGCTTTCAGGTAAGTCCTCTGGGGTCTAGAGGAAGCCACAATGCGTTTCCAGATAGCCTGGGTGACACCCAGAAACCCTGTCTTGAAAAACAAAGAAAACAAAAATACAAAACCAAAAACAATAGCCAAAAGGTGTGTGTTTGGCGGGACAGGAACGAGAGAGTCAGAGTCATACGTCTCGAGGACCTTTGTGCAGATCAAAACTGCCACAGTTAGTCAAAGAGGGCTGCCTGGAGCCGATGGGTCACCGGCGAGAGCAGACACTTGATGTCCTCCCATGCTGTCCACATGGAGGATGGGTTTACTTTAGGAAACTGCCCTGGAAAGAGCTTTGAGCTCTCGAAAGGAGCCCTTGTCTCCTTCACCCCAGGTCCCCACATCTGTTTAGGAAAGCGGAACCCTAGAATTAGATGTTAGTCCTTTTCTGGAGGTTCTCTCCGTGAACATTAACTCTGCAGGAGCCCCGAGTGGGACTTCCTGGCATCTGTGCTGGGCTTAAATGACGAAATGGACACCAGTGTTGGGGTCAGGGGCAGACGGGGAGGAAGAGGAAGAATGGAGTTTGGCAGCCCCGGACCAGAGGGTCTAGTCCCAGTTGATTGCTCTCAGGCAGCAAGTGGCCCAGGTCAGCTCTACATAGAGTGTGCTCAGTTCCAGCCAAAGTGCTGGCCGTTTTCAGTCCCCAGGGCTGAGTGAGCAGAGCAGGCCCCGTCCGTGTAGCTGGCTGTGTGAAGCACACACTGTGCTTGCAACCCACACTTCTTTGTCCCGTCCTTGATGTCTCTGCCTTCATCCTGCCTGTTGCTCGTTAAATTCTCCGTACGGCTCAGTCCAAGGCTGGGGAAGCAGAGCCACAGGCAGGGTGAAGCACTAATCCCATTAGGACACTGTGCTTCTTGGTGTCCTACGGGCCGGGGTCCTCAGCAAAGTTGGCAGGAGGGGCTAGCATGGGCTGGCCTGCACCATGGGTTGGGCCGGGTTGATGACGCCTCTCCTTGCAACTTTAGGATAGTGGTGATGCCCATTGCCCGCGAGTTTGCTCCAGACCTGGTCCTGGTGTCCGCTGGGTTTGACGCTGCAGAGGGTCATCCAGCCCCGCTGGGCGGCTACCATGTTTCTGCCAAATGTAAGGGGGACCTCAGCTGTGGGGCAATTGTGAGGAATAAACCAGGCCGGGTGGAGGACAGGAATGCACTGCCAAAATGCAAGGGGCAGGAGGCAGTGGCCACGGTCCAGGGCTACATGTTGTAAGGTATGGAGCAGTGCTGGAGGCTACCACAGCCTCATGGCCCAGACCTGCTTCTCAGGATCAGGTCCTAGGTCAGACCCCTGGAGACTTAGGTCTGCCAGATGGAAGCCCAGTGGTAGAAGCCCGGTCTCCAGACTGAGCTTCCGAGGGAGGAAGTTAGAAGATTGACGTTGTTCCCAGAATGGATCTGTTGGTGCAGTCCACCATGCCCCAGGGCCTGGGGACAAAGAGGTAGTTGCGGGTCCAGTGAGAGAGACTTGGGCTGACGGCGGTGATGCTGGGATTCAAGTCTCAGCCCTGCCGCCTTCTGGCTGTGGGACCTTGCATGGAAGACCCTTAGCTGCTCAAAGCATAGGATGAAACGTACGGATGGGTTTGGCATGGGGATCTAGTCTTTGAGACACTGTCCATAAAGGAAGTTGCAAAGGGGAAATGGTAGAGGTGGGAAATGGGTCCGCCTCTCCTCCAGCCCCCTACTCTCTCTCACCTTAACCGTCTAGGCTTTGGGTACATGACACAGCAGCTAATGAGCTTGGCAGGAGGTGCGGTGGTGTTGGCCTTGGAGGGCGGCCATGACCTCACAGCCATCTGTGATGCCTCTGAGGCCTGTGTGGCAGCTCTTCTGGGCAACAAGGTAAACCCCCGGTCCCCCAGCTAGTTACATTTCAACGGTGCAGATGGGCCTGGCTCTCACAGCTGTGGGACAACAGGGTAGACAAGATGGGAAGGGATAGGGATAGGACTGTCCTCTTTTGGTAGTGTTTGGTAGGTGGGACAGTGGGAACCTCGCCAGGTCAGCTCTAGGGCGGGTGTCCTCTGACCTCGTAGAGCAAGCCAACAGGTCATGCCTGTTTGTGCAAGCTGAGTCTGGGGTGCCTGATGGATTGTTTCTGCAGGTGGATCCCCTTTCACAAGAAAGCTGGAAACAGAAACCCAACCTCAATGCCATCCGCTCTCTGGAAGCCGTGGTCAGGGTGCACAGTGAGTTTTTCCCTGGGACACTTGCTGGGTCCAAACTTGGGAGAGCCTCGAGGGCCCACCATCCTGGGGCAAGGGTCTCAGAGATTGCCGTGCCAGCCAGGTCAGATGCACACTGACAGTGTCGAACAGGATTCCTAGGTACCACCACCTCAGGAGTAATGGGGGGCATATCCCCATGACTGAATAACTTAGCCCTCTAGCTGGACACACCTTGAACAAAACAGCGGCTTCCTGTGGCAAGGGCTGGCCTCTCATCTCTGGGTATAGTCTTGGATCAGGGGGGCTGACAGCACCCCTCAGGCCTTGCTCGCCAAAAGGGCTCCGTTTAACCTCTTCAGTGCTGGTCACAGGGACTAGAAAACTGTGTGAAGGGCCTACCTGGGTCTCAGACTATAACCACTTTGAAGATATCCGGGGCTTGGTTGGGGAGCCAGAGAACCGCAGATAGAGCTGACTGTGGAACCTCTTATGGGCCAGGTTCTGCCCTGAGCTGGTCTTTGTTTCTCATTGTGTCAACATAGCAGGATGATGCTTGTCCCATGGACCAGAGGTGGCTGTGAGGATGCTTGCCCCTTTTCTGCGTCCTGGTTCTCTTACCCCCATTTTCAGCACCGGGGATTGAACCGGGGACTCTCTAGGCATTTACCCTCCTGTTGGGCTACAGCCCCAGCTCCTTAGTTGTTTGGTTTGGTTTGATACTCGGTCTCTGGGCTGTCTTTCAGCGTGTGACCCTCCCACCTCAGCTTCTGCCTGCTGGAACTGCAGGCAGTCGTTAGCATGCCTGGCTCCTAGGGGTAGGCTGGGCAGGGTGGAGGCCACATGTGGGGGGCCCTATGCTCTGGGGAGCTAAGACACAGGCATATGAGCAAACCTTGACATAATCCGGGATGTAGGACAAGTGACCCTCCTGGCGCTTTTGGGATCCACACACCTATGGAGTGACCCCTTATTTTTGGCTTTTTGGAGACAGGGTCTTTCTCTGTATCCCTGGCTGTCCTGGGGCTCACTCTGTAGACCATGGCCTTGAACTCCCACAGCCTCCTGAGTGCTGGGATTAAACATGTGTGCCACCATACCTGGTTTTCTTTATCTTTTTAAATTATTTTTTATGCGTACGGGTATTTTGTCTGTGCACCATGTGTGTGCGCCATACCATTATCGGCCAGAAGAGGGCATCAGATCTCTGGGACCAGCGTCTGATAGAGTTGTAAGCTACCAAGTCGCTGCTGAGAGTCAAACCCAGGTCCCCTGGAAGAGCGGCCAGTGCTCTTAACTGCTCAGCCATCTCCCCAGCCCTCTAGAGTGGAATTTTAGCTAAGGAGGATGGGAGAGGGTTTTAGTTATCTGTGGAGCTGGCCTCTTAGCCATATTGAGTCTGCTCTGTGGCTCAGGGCTCTAGGGAAGGAGTGTGTTGTGAGAGGGTGCTTTGCTGGAGAGGTGAGGGCAGGAGCAAGGCTGACCCCCAAGCTGATGGTGTGGCCACTATTCTTGGGCTCTGGGCCCGAGTCCCCCAGCCTTGGTATTGGTCTAGGACATAACTCAGTTCGTCTTCCCCAACTGACCCAGCTTCTTGTCCTAGGGAAATACTGGGGCTGCATGCAGCGCTTGGCCTCCTGTCCAGACCCCTGGCTGCCCAGGGTGCCGGGAGCTGATGCAGAAGTGGAAGCCGTGACTGCACTGGCGTCCCTTTCCGTGGGCATCCTGGCTGAAGACAGGTAATGCCAGATCCCCAGGCCCATGGCTTTCCGATCTCCTTGGATCCTCCCACCTTGAGGACCCCAGACGCTCATGCAGCTAATCCGTCTCAGGCCTTTACAGCGGAACGAGGACGGTAACCCCACCAGGGCCTGTCCACAGACCTGTGTGGCTCCCCCAACATCCCACCCTTGTCCCACTCCCAGGCCCTCGAAGGAGCTGATGGAAGAGGAAGAACCCATGAACCTCTAGGGTCTCAGAACAGATCAGCCTGCAGACGTGGCTCTCCTCGTCACTGTTGTCAGCCCTGCTCCTGGGTCTTCAGAGATTCCCCTGGGCAGGTAGTCAGGTCCAGAGCACAGCCTACCCTGACGGCTATCCCAAGGAACTTGAGAAGACCACTGGGTCTGGGATGGGGGTGAGGGAGGACTCTGGGAGGAGGCAGGCTGGGCGCCAGGGCCCAGCTGGGCTCTTCCTGAACAGATTAGGCCTTCTGGTGTCCAGGCCCCTAGCTGTGGCCTCCATCCCTCAGGACGGCACAGAGGGGGACTGGCTCAGGTGGGCCCATCCATAACCACTATTCTTAACGTGGCCTCAGCCGGGGTGGCCTTTCCCAGGTTCTGAAGGGCTGGAGGAATAGGAGGAGCCGAGAGTTTCCTCTCGCCTGCTTCCTCAGATGCCTTTCGGGTAGCACTGGGCTCTGAGAGCCATTCTGAGCTGCTCTCTCCCTGTGAGTAGTCACCTGCAAGCCTCCCATACAGTCACTGTCCAGCCAGAAGCCACCCTCTGTGGACCATCTCAGTGCCCCGGTGCAGCAGACAGGCGCTCTCTTGAGTCCTGTGTCTCCTACCCAATGGTGCCAAACCTTCATCTCCCTTCAAAAGCACAACACAATCCCAGGGATGCCTGGTCACCGCCCCCAGTATGAGCCTTCTGTTTCCGGGGTTCCCCCACCCCTCAGCTCTGACTGCTGCCCCACACAGGACTAGCTTGGCTGAGGGATAGGAAGGTGGGAGAGTAGACAGACATGGGGGAGGGGAGGTCACCCCAGAAGTCTTCAAGGCTTTTGAGGTCTAGGCCTGGGACCAAGAAAGAGTATTTGTGTGTATGTGTGTGCGTGAGTGCGTGCGTGCAAGAGTGTGTATGTGTGCGCGTCTTCCCCCCAACCCCACCATACCTTGTGTATGTATGCATGTTTTTGTAAAAAAGAAAAAAAAAAGTGGAAAAAAAAAACCTTCCAAACAATATATGTTTTATTTGTGTTAAAGTCCTTGTGAGAACGCCTCCCAGATGTTTGGACATCGTCAGTGGGTGGGTGTTCACCCATCACCCTGCGATGGGCTGGGAAAAAGGACAAGTCAGGGCCTAACTAGGATTGTCTAGTCCCTTCTCCTTCCATGGCTACCTCATGCGGGAAGAAACCACTCCAAATATATGCTCGCCAACCCAAGAGAAAAAGGAGATGGCCTCAGGCTGAGCCCTACACATTGGGCCCCGTGCGATTTGGGATCAAGTTCTCAGACTCAGTTTGCCAAGACACCCCCAGAAGGTCATGAAGCAGACACACCTGGGCTTAAGTCCTAGCCGGGAGATCAGTAAAGTCTGTGCCTCCTGTATCAGTAGGGGCGTCTTCCAGTAGGAGGCTCTAGAAGGAGACACCATTCCTTGTCCCTTCCTGCTCTGAATGACATTTTGGGCATATACTGTGAAGGACAGGTGAGGCAAGACACAGGCCAGGACAAGTGTACCCAGCCTGGGAGGGAGGTGCTAGCTTCTGTCTTTCTGGTTCTGAATCTGCACATCCTTGTCACCAGGTACCTTGGAGCCCCAAGCAATTGGCTGGGGTGGAAAACAAGAAGATTTCCTTTTCTGTCTGTCTTGGCTTAGAGTGTGGGGCTAGAATCTGCAGGGATGGTGGGTCTGTGGGCATCCTAACCCTGGCTGGGCAGAGCTCAGAGAGCAAAGGGGACCTGTGCTAGTCTCCACATACCAAGAGGGACCAGAGATGGGGGAGGGGCTGCCCAGTAGCTGCAAACTTAGGGAGATGACCAGATAGTTAGAGCACCCCCCCCCATCTTGCCCACTCTTGTCCCCTCTCAAGACCCCCACTCCCAATGAAGCACCCTGAGGCTGGTTAAAATGGCCGCTGTATTTCCGTTAGTGACACAGGTAAGGCAGAGAGCTGGGGGCAGTGCCCAGGTGGGATAGTAGATGTGCAAAATGGTGACCTACCATAGAAGGAGACATGTAGCAGCCCCTGCCCTCCCTCTCCACTTAGGTAAGGCTTTGGGCCCATGTCCACTCAGAAGAGCTCCTTCGGGGGGAGAGAGAAGGTGAAAGGTCAAAGGTGGGGTCTGGTGCAGGGAGAAGGTCCTCACGGTCAGGGTGGTCTTGTGCAGTGAGGGGCAGGGGAGATGTAAGGCTGGGGCCTCAGTACAGATGGGGAGGTCCCCACCAGGTTGCCCCCTATCCCAAAGCCCTTCTAGGTGCAGGGGTGTGTTTCCTGTGGTCCTCAAAGTCTAGCCTCATCTGAGGGGTCCTGCTCTGGTGTACGTGGTCATGTGTGCACGTGTGACACACGGGAATGGTTGACTGGCACTAGCACCCTCATGGGAAACTCTGGATGGGAAGGTAGAAGGGACAGACACTGGCTTCTGTTCAACTATGCTGCTCAGGGGAAGAGCCAACTGCCACTTCCCTAAGGACCAATGGACTTAGCTGCCCGACCCTTGAGGACAACAGGGTGAGGGAGCTGGGATGGAGATCTCTGCTAGAAGTCCCTCACCTGACCAGACCTTTGATGCCTCCACACACACAGCTTCAATGAAGTCTGGGGTAGCAAGGAAACCTGTCCCAGCCCCTGCCACTGGCCACAGTTCCAACCCTACCCATTGAATTCATTGTCATGGCCTTGCTTACAAAGATCCCTCGGAGTGCTAAGAAAATAGATCCATTTGGAAAGGTCTAAGCTGCCCTGTAGCCAGGCTAATGGGCGTATTGGCAGTTCCTCTTTAACAGCTCTATGCCTTCCCCCAAAGGGGCCCAGACAGATTCCTGGGAAACAGAACTGACCCATATACTCTGCCATGGTTCTGGAGTCCCCAGGGGTTGGGGCGAGCTCCCTTAATGACTCAGAAACTGAGTCCAGCTCCCGAGGGCCCCCAGGCCGTGGTGACCTCATTCCCTGGGTTAGAAATCACTGAGGATGCTGATGTCAGCGAAGTCAGCCCGGTAGCGGTGGGCGTAGAGGCTGAGTAGAAAGGCCCACTTGAAGGAAATGAAACTCCAGACACAGGAGAGGTAGAAGCTGTTCGGGTCTTTGAAACCTGCAGGGGAAAGCGACAGACGGTAACTTGAGAGATCTGCCCATAGCACCACAGCCAACCACCAGGCCAGGACCTCCTTCTTCCCACTGCATATCCTTCCAGCCCCCTGACCTCTGAACCAATGCCATCGAGAGGCAGGCGGGCGTGCAGTGCGGGCTTAGAGTAACACTGCATGTTTGGTCACAAAGCTGAGGTCATGAAAGGAGGTCAGAGTTGAGCAGCAGGTCTGTACCACCCACACTGTGCTTCTGTGGCACACACCCAGGCCGCCTTCCAACCATCCTCACACAGGAGACCGCCTCTGATAGTGCTTACCACCACCACTACCAGCAGGGGGCGCTGCCCTCCTGAAGCTAGGCAGAGATGAAAGGACCCAACACTTCCTGCCCCTGAGGAGATGGGGGCTCTCATTCCCCCCATTTTAACAGTAAGGAACCCAGGCAGGGAAGGTCAAGCAATCCATCCAGTCCCTAGAATAGCTAAGTTGCTAGGCCCTCTCCCTTCCTCCTTTCCCCGGACGGTCCTCACTCTGGTGCTGGGTGATGGCCAACGTCAGGAAGGTGCAGAAGGCGGAAAAGGAGACTGCGGAGAAGAGAGCACCCACGAAGAAGAAGCCACGTAGGCCTCTGAGCCAGGTCCTCCAGTAATCCTGCATGTACATCACGTGAGTCACCAAGACCCACAGGGCCAGGACACCTGCGGAGACAGACTCAGTCAGCAGGACCCAGGCACCTGCCTGCCGTGTCACCTGGCATCTAGCCCAGTGGCACCAATCTAGGGCCTGTGAGGTCCGCTAGGGCCGGATCTACCTGCCCAGGGACGTCAGGGCTGGCCCTCGTGACCGTGACGTGATATCTGTGAGGTGTGACGTCACCACTTGAACGTGGGGGCGTGAGACTCTTGCTGCTTTCCAGAACGCCCGGCATTAAAGAGACATGGAAAACAAAACCACGATGTTCTCTCTTATTCTATTTTCGATACCCCTTTGTTCTTTCTCTTCCTCCTCCCCTCCCCACCCCAACCTCCACTTCTTTTGAGAGAAACGGGGTCTTTCTTTCCTCGTTCTGTTTTTTCCAGACAGGATTTCTCTTTGTAGCTCTGGCTGTCCTGGAACTTGCTCTGTAGACCAGGCTGACCTCAATTTCAGAGATCCGCCTGCCTCTGCCTCCCAAATGCTCGGATTAAAAGCGAGGGCCACTGCATCCGACTTGGAAATACTGTGTCAGCCAGGCAGTGGTGGCTCACACCTCCCAGCCCTCGGGAGGCAGAGGAGGGTGGATCTTAGGATTCCAGGCCAGCCTGGTCTACAGAGCAAGCTCTAGGACATCCAGGACTACACAGAGAGGCCTGTCTTCAAAATCCAAAACAAATAAAACCAAACTATGGTTAAATATTTCTTCTAAATGCGTAAAAGGGTATCCGTTTTAGTTTCTAATACGCACATGTCCACAGATAGAATCTCCCTAAACAGGATTTGTTTGGAGTTTCACTCTGAGAACTTTACATACGGACTTCCTGATGCCTATCCGAAGCCATAGAAGTGGCGAAGCAGGCCTTCTCCTACACTCTACCTCCGCCTGCTCCCTACGGACCACACCCTCTGGGCCCTGGAGCCTGCAGCTGATCTCTTGGACACCAGGGCTCTTCTCAACTCAACAACTAAACTCTATACTGGTCCTGCAAAAAAATAAAAATAAAAAAGAACCCCTGTCCCGAGGCCCCCCAGGGCCACCCACCACCCAAGTGGCCTATTTGCTTTGGGCTACGTCTCCTACCATTCTTCCAGTGTGTGGTAAAGGGCAGCCTAACATCCCCGAGTCTTCTGGGCATGCCCTCTGGGCCTGGTGGGCACGTCCAGGATGCCAGCTGCTCTCCGTCCATAACAATAGTCTACAATGCAAACCTCCGTGCCAGGCAGTGCCTGCGGGTGCCACTCAAAGAGTGAAGCAAATGCCAATCCCATTGGCAAGGCCTTGGAGCAGGGCAGTGGGGCCAAGCAAAGGAAGAATAAAGGAAGAGAGCCAGCCAGCTGTAAGCTCTCAGTACAGCCATGTGTTGCAGGCCCCTCAGGCTCCCCCGTCCAGAATCATCAGAGGCATAGCACAAGTGCTGTGACCTCTCAAACAGAGGGACAGACATCTATCTGGCTGGGAAGGAGGGTGTAGCAGGGACCGAGGGAGGCACAGGGACCCTTGGACGGCCACCAAGCATCTTATTTCATAGGCTGGGGAATGAGCCCAGGCGTTTGTTAAACCGTCTCTGCTCTTGACACGCCTAAAATGTTTTAAACCTCTGTTTGGGTAGGAGGCGTGGAGATGCGGGTGGCAAGGGACCAGCTTAATTATCGCACTGGGGCAAAAACAAAGCAGGGACAGATAACAGAAACCAGAAAACTTAGGGCCGAGGCACCCGTTTTCTGTCTGGGTAAAAAGGAGGGGGCCCTGGGGTCCTGCCAGTCTGGATAAGCAGGGAATCCTGGGTTTCTCCTGCGTGGGCACGAGCCCACCAACCACCTAACTACACTGCTTTCCCTACCCGCTAGTCTGACGCCCCCATCACCCATCCTCTCGGTTCAGCCCGGACTGGCCCTCAGCCCTCCTCCTTGGGATGGGTTCCCATCACCCGGGAGCTCTGGGTGGAGGAAGACAGACATGCCTCCATCTGTCTTGGCAAGAAGCCACAGCAGGCCAGAGGAAGCCAGAACCCTAATCTCTCCTTCACCCTCCATGGTCTGTATTTTATTCCAGCAACTTCCACAGAAGTCTCCCTGTCCCTCCTCAAGTTTTCACAGGCAGGGAGTCAGTTGGCTTCTCTCCTTAGGGGTGCTAAGGATTAAACCCAGGGCTCTCCACACAGGGCTTGCTTTACCAGTGAGCTCCACCCCTGAGCTCCACCCCTGAGCACGTGGGCTTTTGTCACTGAGCATTTCATTTGGGGACAGTCCAGTTCCTTCCAGAGACTTGTCCTCTCTCCTCACACAGCAGGTAGAATAACTGAGTTCTAAGATCCTTCCCCACTTAAAGATTCTGGAATCCAGCTTAGGAGGGGAAAGGAAGTCAGAGCAGTTCCTCTGTGGCCAAGCAATTTCGGGGTTAGAAAACAACGCTAAACTAGGAAGTGTAAAGACTAGGAAGTCACCTCAGACCACCAGCACGATCCAGGGGTTCCCCCAAACTCTCACCTCCACATAGGCCCAGAAGTACTGAGAGCAGGAAGAAAAGGAAGAGGATGGCTCAGATGCCCCTGAACCCACCTCCAGCCCTGTACTCAGGCCTTGTCCACCCCCTGGGCCCTCCTTGGAGAGATGCGTCCTCCACAAGTGGTCACGGAGGAAGTGTCCCTCCCTGGTCCCCTTCTATACTCTTGTGGGAAGCAGCTATACCCTGCCTTTCTCTGTTCCCTTTCCTGAGATACTCAAGGGCTCCAAGGTGCATGGTCTGCATAAAGTGTATGGACAGTGGACAAGTCCCCAGCACCAATGGCTGCAGAAGCAAGCCAGATCTCATTCTGGTTCCTCTCTGCCTTCTCTAAGGCTACACTTGCCTAGGCTCTGGGTTCACAGGCCTGGTAAGGGAAAGCACTTTCAGCTGCTAGGCTGGATGAGGAGCTAGGAGGCACCCAAGGGAGCCGATAGAGCAAATATAGGCATTTGGCATATGAGTCTCAGGACACACCTCAGGTCTGTCGCTCTGCCCTGAGGACAAAGGAGACCCAGGGTCCCAGAGTGCCTCTCCATCAAAGCTGGATTGTGAAGAATACGGAGCTGTTTGGATGTGGGGGGTAAGCACTTTCCATGGTTTCTAGACACAGAGTAGGCATGCTACCTAGGGCTCTCAGTGCAGAGCTGGGGGGGGGGCTGGGGAGGGAAGGGAGAAAGAAGCGTGGGGGGGGGGGGTCCAATGATGCCTCTCCATCTAACCCATGCTTTTTCAGGGCACTGCCTTTTTGCAAAGTCACTTCCTCCCAGATTCCTGCCAGGATAAGAGTGGGTCCCCACCCCCAGACACTCATACGAACCCTGTTCCAGAAGCCAGCATGTCCAACAGCCACAGTTGACCAACACAGGCAAAACCCACTAGGATGGACCCTGTGACTCAGCAATTTCTGGGCTGCAAAATGCTGAGTCAGAAGTGGAGTGCTTGCAAGTCAGAAAACCTGCTGACGTTCCACCCCAAAAGAGGAAGGAGGGTGACTGCCCGTGGACCCCCTGTCGCAACCCATGCTGGGTCGGGAAAGAATGCCCACTAGCCATCTCCACCGAGCAGTTTCGGCTCCTCGCAACCGCCTCTGATTGCCAGCGTCCAGACTACCTGGGAGATGTGTGTCCCTGTCGAAGCTAGCTGCGGCCAAGCGCTTGTCTCTGAAGGCAGCTTCCCGGCTAGCCTGCCTCAGGTCAGGCAAAGGCATCAAGGAACGAACAAGAAGAGAGTGGGTCAGAGGGAGGCCCTGTGGTGGCTGGAACCCTTCCTCAGGTCTTAGTTGTTGTGATGAGATAGGTTTTGTCTGTATAGCCCTGGCTGTCCTGGAACTTGAGACCCACCTGCCTCTCCCTCCCTCGTGGACCACCACCTCCCGGCAACAAGCAGCCAGACACGTAGCTTAGGAGAGGGGACAGTAGTAGCACACAGCACAGTGCCCAGAGGGCAGTTAGTGGCATCTCTGTCAGTGGCTTCTCCTCCTCCCAACAAGCACTGCCATGCCTCACCTCACGTAGCTCCTTCCACAGGTCTGACTTTTTTTTTTTTTTTTTTTCCCGGAGCTGGGGACCGAAGGGCCTTGCGCTTCCTAGGCAAGCGCTCTACCACTGAGCTAAATCCCCAACCCCACAGGTCTGACTCTTAACACAGTCAGATGACCCCAGCACAGCCTTCCCTCCCTCCAGCATCCAGAGAGCTTATCTCAAGCCTCAGCATCCAGCCGTGGGCCAAGTCAGTGCCTTCCAAACCCAGAAGCATGGTGGCCAATAGGAAGTGTGGAAGAGGTCAGTAGAGGGGAAAGGTTCTGTGCCCAGACAGGCCGGTGGTGCCAGCTATGCCAGGAGGGGCAGGTGGTCCCCCCCCATACAGGCTTGAGAACTCCCAGCCAGAGCATCAAACCCAACCTTCATGGTGACCACAGTGCCCTTGCTTGGCATGCCTTAGTTTTAGGAACTGTGCTTGCCCTCTGATAAGGCAGAAACCCCACACCTGGCATCCTCTCCACCTCAGGATGGCACTCAGTGCACTCAGAGGCAATGAGTGAACTGGTTTTGTTGTTGTTTGGTTTTGTTTTTTTGTTTTTGTTTGGAGACACGGTTTCTCTGTGTAGCCCTGTCTGTCCTGAAACTCACTCTGTAAAACTAGGCTGCCGGGGTTGGGGATTTAGCTCAGTGGTAGAGTGCTTGCCTAGCAAGCGCAAGGCCCTGGGTTCGGTCCCCAGCTCCGAAAAAAAAAGAAAAAAAAACAAAAAAACAAAAAAACAAAACTAGGCTGCCTTTGAATTCAAGAGATCCACCTGCCTCTGCCTCCCAAGTGCTGGGATTAAAGGCCTGGGCCACCACTGCCCAGCATGAATTAATTATTTCGACTTATTCCATTTATAGATCTTTGGGCCAAGGATTTCAGTCATGGAATAAGATCGTTGCATTATAAATGTTTTCCTCACACATACTCTCCCCATACATATTACTTCATGTGGCTATCGTACTGTGGGGTTAGTTCTCCCAGTAGGACTTCTAATGTTTTTAGTACGCTAACCTGAATCCTTCTGAGTTCTAGGGATAGAAATCGGGTCCACCAGGCTTTCCGGGCTGGGCCATCACGTGGCTGTTGCAACCCTAGACAAATGATTTATTTACCCTAAGCCTCGATCGATTTTTCTAACTGTAAAATGGGCACAATGGTGTTACTTCAGAGGATTACCATAAGGATTGGATGAAGTAAGGGGAGTAGATTGTTTAGCACAGCGACAAGTATTAAATTATGCTAATAAGTACAGATAATATATTTGGCCTTCATACAGAGAGGTTAAACAGCATGACCAAAACTACACATTTGATACAGCGCACTGCTGGGCCTTCACCACCTCCTGATCCCTCAGGGATTAGCAGATTCCCACTGGCTCCAACCAGAGCAGATGGACAAGGGAGTAAAGGTAATGTCCAGTGACACAGGGTCCACAGCAGTGTCCTGGTCTCGGCCGAGGGCTCTGGGGCTGGAAGGGGGCTGGCTGATGAGGTTTCCCCACGAACCCGACTTAGAAGAGATGCGGTAATTCCGCACAAATAGTATGTGTGTTGCGGGAGCGAGGGTGGCCAGAGGACGGGCGCGCAGAGGACGCTTTAGTGGCCACCGGGTGGAGGGTAGATTCACAGGGTGCGGGGACGCGACAGCCCCGGAGCCGCAGGGCTGTGCGAACCACAGAGGCGGGCTGTGGGCACCCTAGGTCCTGCCACGTTCAGAAGGCACCAGGTCCCAGAGGCCCGGGCACTGCCCAGGAACCCGGGCCTGCGCTGTCTCTGGTCTCTCTGGAGTAAACAACGCTCCGGTCCCCGGGGCAGCGCCACCCCAGCCGCCGCGCGCAGCCCGCCCCGATCGCCCCGCGCCCCCCGGGATACCTGCGAGACCCCCCATCGCCGCAGTCCCCGGTTGTCGGTAGACCACCGTCCAGACGAAGAAGATGGAGAAGCCGGCCAACGAGCTGAAGCCCGAGTAGGCGGCGCGGACGCCGAGCTGCAGCCGGGTCGGGGCCATGGGGCAGCGGAGGAGCAGCGCCACCGACTCACAGGTGCAGGGCCCGAGCTGGAGCCCAAGCCCCAGCCCCAGCCCGAGCCCGAGCCAGAGCTGCTGCCGCCCGGCGCTCCGCCCCCAGCCCGCCCCCGGTGCCGCCGGCACAGCGCCCTCCCCGGCCGGAGGCCGCTCCCGACAACGCGGCTTTGCAAAGGCCGGCGACCCCTGGTGGAAGGGCAGCGTCCTGGGCTCATCCCCAGACCTCCACCTACCTACTGGGTCCTTGGCGGTCTTTTACCCGCGCCAGCTACAATGATCACTTGAAAAAAATATATTTTATATATGAGTTCACTGTCACTCTCTTCAGACACACCAGAAGAGGGCATAGGATTCCCATTATAGATGGTTATGAGCCACCATGAGGTTGCTGGGAATTGAACTCACGACCTCTAAAAGAGCAGCCAGGGCTCTTAACTGCTGGGCCATCTCTCCAGCCCCAGTGATCACTTTTTAATTTTTAATCTTTAAAAGTGCTTTTGAATTTTTTGAGATGCGGCCTTGGCTGTCTTGGAATTCCCTATGTAGACCAGGCTGGCTTAGAACTCATAGAGACCCGCCTGCCTCTGCCTCCTGAGTTCTGGGATTAAATTTTGAACAGGAAACTCAAACACTAGTTAAGGCTATAGAAGCTAGCCCGGTGTGGTGGTGCATACCTTTACATTGGTAGGGGTAGAGGATCTCTCTCCAGAGCTAGATAGTGAGACCCCGTCACAAACCAAAACAAGGAAAAATCGAAAACTGACCATGACGGCCCACGCGTGGAATCCTGGCGTTTGGGAAGTGGCCGAGGCAAGGAGATGGCAGACTTGGGGAGCTAGTTTGATTCCTTGATTCCCCCGAAATTAAATAAATAAAATAAAAAATGAGAATCTAAAATAATACAACATACAATTAACATCTTCTTTCTACCAGGAGGGTGATGGTGGTGCACACCTTTAATCCCAGCACTCACTTAGGCAGAAGCAGGTGGATCAGGGTTGGGGATTTAGCTCAGTGGTAGAGCGCCTGCCTAGCAAGCGCAAGGCCCTGGGTTCGGTCCCCAGCTCTGGAAAAAAAAAAAAAAAGAAGCAGGTGGATCTTGGTGAGTTGGAGGCCAGCCTGCTCTACAGAGGGCAGCCAGGGCTACACAGAGAACCCCTGTCTCAAAAAAACAAAATAAAGGAAAAAAAAATCTTTCTATCCGTATTCCCAACGAGCGGGTTCCCTCCCCAGAAGTTATACACATTGCCCAAGACGGCTCCACATGTTTGCCACCATTTTAGTTTCTTAAATCAAATAGTGATCAGTATTTTCAGGCCCGCCAAGGACCCACTAGAGAGATGGATGGGGGTCTGGGGATGAACCCAGGACCCTGCTCTTCCACCAGTGGTCGCAAGCCTTTGCAAAGCCGCGCTGTCTGAGCGCCTCCAGCCTGGCCGGAAGCACCAGCCTCCAGCACCTTCTGCCTTCCATTCCCACAACTCTCATGCCTAATCCCTGGCAAGCTTGCCCCAGCCTCTGCAGTGCAGCCACAGCAGAGCCGCCCAGCTTTCACCAGTTCAGCTTCATAAGTATGGACCGCGGACACGGAAGGTCAAAGCAAAGCAGGGTTCTGCACTCCATGACCCAGAGTCCTCTGGCAACACCCCCCACCCCCGTCTCCGCGCACCCTCAGACCTCACAGTGTGAGTAACTGTGTTTCAGTACAGCAACAAGTACTGCAAATCTAATCTGAAGCAACACAAATGCATGGTAGTCCGTAGGTCAAGGGTCCAAAGAGAAATGTCACTGCACGGAAAGCCAGAGGACTCCAGGGCTGCCTCCCCGGGGAAGCTGTAAGGGACAGCTCTTTGCAGGCTTCCAGACTGGCTGAGATTCCTCCCTCCCGCTCCTCCCCTTTTCTCCCCCAAGTCCCATAGTAGTCCAGGATAACCTCCCAGACTCCAGACCCTTACCTCCCTTGCTCAGCAAGACTCATCAATTAAGGCACTCACAGCTTGTAGGGACCCAGATGCGGATATCTTGAAGACTGCCCGATTCCCCCTTCTAGAAGACCAACTCCATGAGCAGCAGCGGTTCCAGTTTCGGGGACACCAACACCCAGCAGAGCGTCAGGCATCCAAACAGCCTTAGTACACATCTGTTGCACAGATGACTGTGAAGGTCTAAGGCGAGCATTAAATACCAACGAAGGGGATTTCAGACACAGCAGTCTAAGTCAGAATGCTCAATTGCCAAGTGCGTGACGTAAATCACATTTATCTTACTTCAAAAATAATCTGGGGGTGGGGTGGGGGCATCGTTAAAAATATCCAAATCAATTCCAGTGCCACTTTCGCGGTTTCCAATGTGAAGGTTTGCTATGATTGGCTGGATTGGGTTCTTCGGAATTCTGAGACAAGGTCTCACTGTGCAGCAGAGGCTGGCTTCTAAGATCTTCCAGCCTGGGGGTTAAGAGCGCTGGCTGCTCTTCTAGAGGTCATGAGTTCAATTCCCAGCAACCACATGGTGGCTCACAACCATCTGTAATGGGATCCAGTGCCCTCTTCTGGTGTGTCAGTGATAGTGTGCTCACATACATAAAGATAAAAATAAATAAATCTTTAAAAAAAAAGATAAAAAAAGGAAAGTCCTCCAGCCTGGCCTTCAGTGTTAGAATTACAGTGTGGTCCACTGCACGTGACTTGGAGACTCTTTTTAAAACAAGGGGTGATTTTGATGTATAAATTCATTTCAGCCATCTTTTGGGTGGCGTGTGGATACCCTAGGAATTAGGAACAGTATATAAGACAACCCTGGGGGGAAGCATGCAGAGTGGAATGTTCTGGCAATAGTAAATTTTTTTTTTTTTTTTTTGTAGCTGGACTGTTGGATTTGAAGTGGTGGGTTTTGAGCTTGGAAAGAATTGGGTGTGTGTGTGTGTGTGTGTGTGTGTGTGTGTGTGTGTGTGTGTGCGCAGGGCCTTGCAACATCTACCTCCCTCCTCACAGCCTGGAGTAACTATGTTCTAGAAATATCACTTGATACTACTGTGAAAGAGGGACTGCCCAGGGAAGACGAGAAGTAGGGGGATCAGTGGGACCTGTCCTTGCCTCCTCAGTACAAAGGTTACTGTGGCTATAAAATGGAGACAGACAGCCACCCTGCCCACTTCAAAGGGCTCTGAGGAGCAGTCCATGTTTGGCCGACTTCCTGGCACACCATGAGTTCTCAGTAAAAAGCCAGAAAACGCACTCAATAGCAGCCAAACGCTGCCCTGGCAAGAGCTGGCTTAGGCAGAGACAGAAAGGAAAGAAGAAATGGATTCTGGAAATGTTTAAGTTATTTTAACCTAGAATGTCAGGTGCTCAGTCGTTCCCACGGCGGACGGAAGGGAGGGGGAGAGTGCTGTGCGAGCCCGTCAGGAGTGTGCTGAACGGTTTGTAGGGAGACGGAGACGGGGTTGTGCAAGAAAGTAACAAGTGGTGGTTATGTAACAGCAGCCTGGGGCCCAGGCTATACAAAGGGGACAGGTTAGACTGAAATGTGAATGAGTATGGGAAAATGTGGGTGAAGTAGGGGGCTTTAAAGGCCTGCAGACTCTAGCCATGTCTCCTAATACCTCAAAGCTACCCAAAATAACTTTCAGCCACAAAGAAAACAGTGTCTATCTAGGCTATGCAGTTCGCCCACCCCCGGTCACACGCGGCCTTCGAGCGGTTGATCAATGGCTAGTTTGGTTGCTAAGCTGAGTTTTTTCTTATGTCTAATTGTAATTAAGATAGCTGCACTCGGCTAAGTGGCCACAACATTAGACGACAGCACAGCCGGAACCGCCCAGGACTCCTGCTGCTCCAGGCTTCTAGAAAGAACAATGGCTCTTCCTAAGCCTGTCAGAAACACTCAGACATTAAGGAGTTCAATTAACAAGTTACTAGTGCCGGGGCAGAGACCGTTATCAATATTGTTAAAGGGTCACAGGACAGGGGCTGTGTCCTGAGGACATAAGTGAGTCTGTCAGATCTAGATTACAAAAATCTTCGTTTAGTGAAGAAGTACCCGCACGGCAATTTCTAGGGACGTGCTGGCTACGATTTAATCCCAGACCTCAGGAGGCAGAGGCAGGCAGGTCTCTGTGAGTTCCAGGACACTCCGGTCTACATAACAGGTTCCAAGGTAGCCAGGGCGACTGTGGTCCTTTGAATGGGCCCCATAGACTCTTGTGTGTGAATGCTCGGCCCATGGGGAGCGGCACTATTAGGAGGCATGGCCTTATTAGAGGAAGTTTTGCCACTTGGAGGCAGGCTTTGAGGTCTTATATGTTTAATCTATGCCCAGTGTGGCCCTTGGTCTCCCACTGCCTGCAGATCAAGATGTAGAACTCTCGGGGTTGGGATTTAGCTCAGTGGTAGAGCGACTTGCCTAGTCAAGCGCTTTTTGAAGGCCTGGTTCTTCTTTTTTTATCTCTGGTCCCCAGCTCCGAAAAAAAAAAAAAAAAGAAAAAGGAAAAAGAAAAAAAAAAAAAAAAAGATGTAGAACTCTCAGCTCTTTCTCCAGTACCTCGTCTGCCTGCATCCTCCTGTTGCCTGCTATGATGATAATGGACTAAACCTCTGAAACTGTAAGCCAGCGCCAATGAAATGTTTTCCTTTATAAGAGTTTCTATGGTTGGGCTGGAGAGGTGGCTCAGTGGTT
This sequence comes from Rattus rattus, assembly GCF_011064425.1. Classification (NCBI taxonomy): domain Eukaryota; kingdom Metazoa; phylum Chordata; class Mammalia; order Rodentia; family Muridae; genus Rattus; species Rattus rattus. Next base: position 270,594,652 of record NC_046154.1, on the reverse strand, counting down.
AAGAGCACACTGACTGACTGCTCTTCCAGAGGTCCTGAGTTCAAATCCCACCAACCACATGGTGTCTCACGACCGTCTGTAATGAGATCTGATGCCCTCTTCTGGTGTGTCTGAAGACAGCTACAGTGTGCTTATATAGAATAAATAAAATTTTTTTAAAAAAGAGTTGTTATGGTCATGGTATCTCTTCACAGCAGTAGAACCCTAGTTAAGACAGCTACATAGAGTCTCTCTCTCTCTCTCTCTCTCTCTCTCTCTCTCTCTCTGTGTGTGTGTGTGTGTGTGTGTGTGTGTCCATTTAAAAAAGTAATCACTGTAGCAAGCTCGGGTAAAGGTATATTTCCAGGCCCAGCAAGGCCTTTCCACCCTGACCCTCTAGGTAGAGGGATCTGAGTTGAACCAATGCCATGGATTATTGAGCGATGACTGCAGGCAGAAATAGCACAGAGCATTTCTAGGTAAGACCCATAAAAATCTCCCATATGTCCTGAATTCCCTCTTTCCACTGTGACAGCTCCAGAGGCTGTGTTGAAAGGCCCTGTGGGTCAGGAGTAAATGGATGGAGCCCAGGCAGTCAACCCCTGTCTCCCCAGGTCTTCACTGGATCCAAGCAGTGAGGGTGCCATGCATATTTATTGGGTTCCATCGCTGGGCTGTGGGGGTGGCTTTTAGTCAGCCGTCCCATCATTCCACTTTAGGCCGCTTGGCCACCAGTCTCTAAAGTCACTTTCGCACTTTCCCATCAATGTCGGTAACTCCCTTTTGCAGACACCCTGCCTCCTAAGAAATTCCTTCCTCCCTCTCCCACAAAGACACATTCCAGACATTTCTTTTCCTCCACTGTGCGAGGGCAACCTCCATTGAACTATCTTCCCGAAACCTGAGTTAACTGGTCCTGTGAGGGCTAACTTCTCTCTACTCCTTAGCTCTTCCCAGAGGGACTCCGATGTTCCCTGGGAGAGCATCCTTGTAGCCTGAGGCTCCACAACTAAATCCAGACTAAATCACGAGTCTCCCCTTCTCCTCACGAAAGGCCTGAGCAGACCTAGTTGAGTCCGCCCTGTCCCCTGTCTACATCTCAGTGCCATCATCATGACCCCTGCCACAGCCTCCAACTGACCTCAATTGTTCGTTTCCCTTTGAATCTTATTTCTGCCTGGCGTCACAACATGGTACTCTGGGATTCAATCCTTGCTTATAAGTAAACTGATTAACACTTTGCCAGCCTTACTGCTGGTAGGTTTCTTAAAGGCAGCCCTTTTGATCTAGCCCTGAGTCTTTGTGCTGTGTCCTGAAAGCTCTTTGACTGTTCCTAAGGTTGATCTGTCATTCTGAAGGACCAGCCTGCTTCCATTTTAGGCTTAAAAGCCCTCTTATAGTAAAGACAAACTAGGTTCGTTCCTGTTTATGACTAAACTCTGTCTCCCAAGGATTGGGGTAGGACCCACATGTAACCTTAACCACAAATGGTTCTGCACCACCTGTCCTAGGAATAGCAATCATGTCTTTGCTTTAAAAAACTGTTTATAGGGCTGGGGAGATGGCTCAGTGGTTAAGAGTACCGACTGCTCTTCCCAGAGGTCCTGAGTTCAAATCCCAGCAACCACATGGTGGCTCACAACAATCTGTAATGGAATACGACGCCCTCTTCTGGTGTCTGAAGACAGTGACAGTGTATTCATATACATAAAATAAAGAAATTTTGGGGGAAAAAGGTTGTTTATAACCATCTTATAACCCTACCTTTTTTCAGAAGGTTATATGAGCACCTGTGACTACCTTGTTGCGCCTACCTTGTTATGTCTCTGTTTCAGGAGAGACTAGCTTGTCAAACTTATGATTCTGCTCCTGCAAGCCTGCCTGTTTTGCCTGCCAAGTCCAGCATCGGGAAACCCCTGAGCTATAAAAGCCTTGTCTTCCTCTCATTCCATGCTGACCTCTCAAACGTTGCCTTAGGAGGAGGCAGCCCAGGTACACAAACAAAGAAGCTTGTCTTAACCAACTGCCTGCTTTAATCGGTTCAGCCATAATGGGTTGGGGATCTTTCTCCTCCCGTTTTAGGGATTAATAGCTCCGAGTCTCAGTCCAAATGTTCCTTCTTCAAAAGCCTTATTTACTTCTTTATGACCCCCCCTCTCTGAAACAGGACACCCTCATGACACTCTCCACTCTCTCCAGTTCTTTCTATACAGTTCAACCATCACATCACACCAAGGCATTACTGTGGAGACCAGAGAACAGGATTGGTGTTCTCTTTCCACCAGGCGGGTCTCAGGGATTGAACCTTGGTCGTCAGACTTGGCAGCGAGTCTCTTTAATCACAAGCCATCTTGGTGGCTGACTTTGCCTGTTTTACAAGTAAACGCCATATATCTCAGGAAGCCCTTGGGTCTAGAACAGTGGTTCTCAACCTGCGGATCTTGACCCTGTCAGGGGTCGGGTGACCTTTTCACAGGGGTCACCTAAGGCCATCAGAAAACACAGGTATTCACACTGTGACTCATAACAGTAGCAAAACTACAGTTATAAAGTAGCAACAAAAACGATCTTATGGTTGGGGGTCCACACGGTACGAGGAGTGTTAAAGGCCCTGGCATTGGGAAGGTTGAGAGCCACAATGGTTAGTGCTCCTGTTTCCCCAGGGGTCTAGGTAGGAGCTTAACAATAACTGAGGGACAGAAAGGCTAGCCGTCCACACAGAAGTTTTCCATCTCGGCTCTAGGGGGCAACCTTCCCCAGCCTTGTACCTTCACACGCTCAGCTATGCAGGTTCACGAAAGCTTTGTAGACCTAAATTTAGCTTGTAAATTCTGAGATTCTTCTGCCCAGATCTTACCTCACCACCCTGTCCTTCCCTAATCCTGAGAAGTTCAAAACCGAAGCCCTTGGTTATGACAGCCCAATTCTGTGCCAGACGCAGAGGAGGAGAACCTAGCTTTCTCTCTCCATGTCTGCAGCTCTGTCTTCCTCCCGAGGTCTGGCCTGTGGACCAGAGATCTTCAGAAAGAACTGGCTCTAAAGGGGGGTTGCAGGTGTCTGGCAACAAGGAGGGCCCCAGTCACCGAGCACCCCTGCTTTGAGGCTCTAGGAAGGACCCAGATTCAAGGTCCTAGGATGATGCTCCCCAGACCCTCTGCCTCTAGAACAGCCTCTTAGGGCTGAAGTAGACCTGCTTGAAATCCACCCTCACGCTGAGTCCCCACTTCTCTGCTTGCCTGAGAGCCTCGAGCAGTGGTTTTCAGCCCTCCTAAGGCTGTGACCCTTTAATACAGTTCTTCATGCTATGCTGACCCCCAACCAGAAAATTAATTTTGTTGCTACTTCACAACTGCAATTTTGTTACTGCTGTGAATCGTAATGTAAACATCCGAGTTTTCCTCCGTGAAAGGGGTCACGACCCACAAGTTGAGAAACACTGGCTCTTCCACAGGCAGGACATTGAGTGAAGAGAGCCAGCCAGAAGTCGCAGACCTTTTGGTAAAAGCTAAGGGGATTCGGTAGGAAGCAGATGATGTTATTATCCTTGTAGCAGCCTAGGAAGAGAAGTGTGAGGCTCCAACCACAGGACCAGTTCCAATCTCCTTCCTCTATTCTTGGGTATGGAGAACGTTGATGTCTGGAAAGCAGAGGGCAGGTAGATCCTGTGTTTACCTCAACATGGACTGCAGCCTAGGGCTTGTGGGACTGATTCACTTGGGTGAGTCCCAGGAGGCTGAAGCGGGTGGAGAAAGAATCAGGCTGCAGCTGTGAGGCGGGGTGGCGACGGCCACCACCTGGTACAGGGCACACACATGGGGCGATGAGGATTCACACTGAGACTGGAATTTGGGATGGGTTCATTATATGAGTAACTCACCTGGAGGCTTCCTGCAGAGCAGGCAGATTCCTGCTTACAAGGCTAGTGGTGAGTAAAGGACTAGACATCTGTCTGAGCAAAGTCTGAACCTTAGCTCCAGAGGGAGGGCCGAGTGGCCATGCTTGATGACGCTTTCTGGAGGAGGAAAGGATGGGCCAGCAATGGTGGTGGTGGTGGGGCAATAGGAGCAGAGCTATGCCAAGAACTGGGTACAAAGGTACAGAAAGATAGACTTAAGGGGGGAGCCATATGGAAGGTGGAAAGGGGACCTCCCTGACTGTTCCCATCTCAGGGTAACCCTGCTCCCTGCAAGCTGCTTTGAGCAGCGGGAGGAACAGAGCCTGAATGAAGCAGAGCGAGTGTAGTGGGTAAGGGGTTTACAGCTGCCCCAGAAGCCAGTTCCTGCTCCATGACTACTGATGTAGCCCCAGAGGACTCTTGGGATAGGTACGGTATGGTGAATGCCAGGCATGGGGCAGGGAACATGGGGCTCTGGAGGAGCCTGGCACGGGTAGGACACTTGCAGAGAGAGCAGCTGGGCACTGGCTGTGGTTTGCAATGGCTCCCAGACCCATTGGGGCACTCCTGTGAAGGCAGAGACAGCCTGGGACTGGGTAGTCAGCTGGAATTTCCAACACTTCAGCAGTGTGTCTGCAGGGAGCATATGACTGACCTGCCCCTTCCCCTGAAGGTAAAGACTCCTGAAAAAGAAGAGGAGGAGGGGGAGGGGGAGGGGGAGGGGACTGGGGGGGGGAAGGAGGGGGAAGGGGGGTGCGCTCCCTGTAGTCCCTAAGTGGGAAGTCCGAATAACCAAGCCTGCTGGCCATAACCAGGCAACTTTATCTGTGAAGGTCTCTCTGTGGAATTATACACTTCCCTTTGTCTGCTGGCTTCCTTCTCTGGCTTCCATCTTTGCACCTCCTCTGCTCTCTGACCAGAGCCTCTCTGAAGAGAGGAAACGGGCAGTAGTCTGGTGCCAGGAAGTCTCAGACTGTCCAACTTCCTTGCTGGCCCCAGCATTTCCTGAGGGAGAGTTAGGGGCAGGATTGGGACCACGCTGAGGTTGGAAAGAGACTCTATTCCCGGCCTGAATGCCGGGTTGTCCTTGTTGCCCTGCTCCTCCTTCCTCCCGCCTCAGACAATACTC